>NC_066550.1:11774309-11804309 GCF_024679095.1 Eriocheir sinensis | reverse complement strand
TATTGAAGGGGTGACTCGGCTGTTCCCCGGGTTCCCTTTCTTCAGAGTGCGGCGAGATGTAGTACTTTCTGAGGAGGACTGTCGTGGATGTGTAGTTGAAGGGCTCTGCTGTGAAGCGGGAAGGGGGCGTAGCAGGTGTAATAGCAGTAGTAGGAGGAGGAGGAGTAGTTAGAGATGTTATGTGTGGAATAGGAGGAGGAGAAGGAGGAGGGAAGGGTAAAGCATGAGATGAAGAGGAAGATGAGGAAACAGACATGTGGACAGGAGAGAAATGAGACACGGGAACGGACGAAGACATGAGTTTGGACAGCGAGTGAGGGAAAGCAACAGGCAAGGGCGCAGAAGACGGTGCAGAAGACGAAGAAGGGACAAAACTCAACCCTTCTCTCACTGGTACATCATCCGCTAAATCCTTGTACTTCTCAGGCTCAAGAATGACAATTTCGTAACACTTTCCCCCGCTATTCGTGGTCCAGAGATGTCGGAAGGACTGGATGAAAGGGTTCGGGGGTAACGCGGGTTCTAGGCTATCCACGAACTCCTGGTCCAAGTTGATAGACGTCAGGAAGTAGTCTGGTTCGGTATCCGGGTCTGGGAAGATGCTGAAGTTTCTCCCTGGTGATCTTGGTGTTGGTAATGGTGATACGATTCGAGTTGTAGCGTGATCGTGGCTATGGTGGTGATGGTCCTCGGTATCCTCGTCAGCGTGTGTGTGGAGGAGAGTTTCAAAGAGTGGGAGATGGATGAGCCGGTCCTGGATGCTGGCTTTCTGTTCTGGGTGAGTTTTCTTGAAGTTCTTGAAGAGTTTGTAGAGTTTGGTCAAGCCTTCGAAGAGTTCCTCAAGTTCTGGATGTTCCCCTGAGTCGTGGTGAGTATGTGTCTCCGAGTCGTCGCCGTGGTCGTGGGTGTGGTCTTGGATATGGTCGTGTGGGGTTAGGACTGGCCCATGATGCTTGATCGGGGAGGCATGGAAGAGATCCCGAGTCGGTTCCGGTACTTTGCACTTCACTGGAGGGTCGTTAGCGGTCTCAGAGTCCTGTACGTCCTTCTGTGACTGATCGTTTTCGTCGTCATGGTCGTTTTGTTCGGTATCCTTATTGCTTTCATTGGTTTCCTGGTCCTGGGTTTTGGGTGAAGGGTCGTGGTTTTCTGTTTGGCTTTTCCGACGACCATGATCTCTTCCTCCATGGTCACGACTTCTTTCCTGACCATCATGACCTTCTGGGCGTCTCTTAGGGTCGTCGTTGTGGGTATGGTCGTCCTCTTCCTGGTCCTGATGGTCGTCCGGTCTCCCTTTCTGGTCGTTGGTGAAGAACGCACTGATGTCACCAACCGAGTCCTCTGGGTTCGAATCCCCCTCAGAGCCAAGGAGGGAGAGTCGGATCCGCTCGTAGGTTCGAAAGAAGTTCCTCCTCGCTAACGCCACCTCCGGAGTGTCCTTGACCGGCTGGGGCGCCACGCTGAAGGGGTCTGAAGTGTCAACCGGTATCTGAGAGGACTTGAGGCGCCTTCTAGTTCTCCCTGTGGCCGCTGATGGACTGGTGGCGCTGCGAGTGGTCCGCGTCGAACTTGTATCCTTTTTAGTCAACCCCGCCGTATCCATTTCAGTTTCTTGGTCACTTTGAGACTCCAGTGAGGGATTTTGGGTTCTATTTCCGGGTACTTTAAGGTCGAACGTCGAACTTGTATCCATTTTAGTCAACCCCGCCACATCCATTTCGGTTTCTCTGGTACTTTGAGACTCCAGTGAGGGATTTTGGGTCCTATTTCCAGGTACTTTAAGGTCATGATCCCTTTGTACCCCGCTTCCATCATGCCCCTTACTTCCACCATGGTCCCGTTTCAGGTGTCCACGGCCAGGTGTAAGGTGAGGGAGGTCATTAATTCTCACCTGTATAGCATTTCCAGTTACCTGAGGGTCAGACGTTACCTGGGGTTCGCTTGGGGACGTTCTGGAGCCATTATTCTTTGTCTCGTTAAGAGGTGAGGTGCCAGGGGAGACAGGTGTGACTGCGGTACGTGGGGTGATGATTGGGGTGTTTGAAGCTACCTGTGGATCACCTGGGGCCATAAAACCACCTGGGGATGTTTTGGGGTCATTTTTCTCTGTCTCATCAGCAGGTGAGACAGGGGTGACTGGGGTGATGGTTGGGGTGCTGAACGCTATCTGGGGGACATCTGGGGTGGGTTGGGGTGCAGCGTGGGCGGAAGGGGAGCCAAGGTGGGTGAGGGCGTGGCTGCCGGGTGCGTGGCTGGCTGTCAGGAGCGTGAAGGCAGCCTGCGTGAAGGTGGAAAAAGGGTGAAAAGGTGAAAAAAGGAAAACGTGTGCTGTACCCCACTAATTCATACATCGTTCTCTCTCGCTCTCGATCTCGCTCTCTCCCTTCCTCTTTACCTCCCCTCCCTTCCCCACCTACCTACTTTTCTGTCCACCCACTCACTTGCATACCTTCCTACCTAACGTAACCTAACCTATCTAACCTTACTTAACCTAACCTAACCTCAATCCCTACCTTACCTAACCTAACCTAACCTACCGTACTTAACTTAACCTAACTATCTAACCTTACCTAATCTACTCTAACCTCCCTCCCAACCTTACCTAACCTACCGTACCTAACTTAACCTACCCTAACCTCAATCCCTACCTTACCTAACCTAACCTAACCTTACCTAACTTAACCTCCCCTCCCTACCTTACCTAACCTAACCTAATCTATCGTACCTTACCTTACCTAACCTAACCTTACCTACCTCCCTCCCTCCTCCCTCTCTTCTTCCCTCCCTCACTTCTTACCTACCACCTACCTAACCAATCACCTTTCAACCCTCTTACCTGCCTATTTACCTGTCCACCTGTCTACCTGTCTCTACCTGGTTATTATTTGCATTCCAGGTGATTTCTCAGGTAACATTTGCGGTTTTTAACAGGTAGGTGGAAGTTGACAGGTAGGGAGGACTGCCCAGGTGTGTAATTAGAGGCTCGACAGGTAATAGGCGAGAGAGAGAGAGAGAGAGAGAGAGAGAGAGAGAGAGAGAGAGAGAGAGAGAGAGAGAGAGAGAGAGAGAGAGAGAGAGAGAAGTAAGACATTAAAGGAGAAGATAAAAGAAGAGAAGGCAAGAGAAAAGAAGAGGAGAAACGAAAAGATAAAAGAGAGAGAAGAAAATGGGAGAGATGAAAGAAAATGAAGATAGTGAAAAATAGAAGAAAACTAACTTATAAAAAACAAAAAAAGTGAAAATGAATGAGAGAGAGAGAGAGAGAGAGAGAGAGAGAGAGAGAGAGAGAGAGAGAGCAGGTAATAACGATGAGTGCCGCAGTGAGACAGGTAAAGGTGTGTCCCAGTTAATCAGCGTTCAATCAGCGCCCTCAGATTAACGATAATGAAGCGTTGATGGTGTGCTGTTGTTGTTGTTGTTGTTGTTGAGTTTGTTGTTGTTGTTGTTGAGTTTGTTGTTGTTGAAGTTGTTGTTGTTGTTGTTGTTGTTGTTGTTGTTGAAGTGTTTTGTTTTGCTTTCTAACTTTTGTGTTTATAGATTTTCGTCATTTCTTCTCTTCTCTCTCCTTCTCTTTGTCTTTCTCTTCCTCCTCCTCCTCTTAACACCTCTTGCCTCTTCTCTTTTCGTTTCTATTTTTTTTTTTAAGTGAGAGTGAATATATATTTCTTTTGTTATTTTTCCTGCTTCGTTGTTTGTGTTCTCGTTTTTTTTTTTTTTATGAAGTGTATGAATATAGTTTTTTATGCGTATTTTTTCAGCTTTTATATTTTTTTGTCTTTTTTTTGTTTATTTGATATGCACGAGGATTTTTTTTTCTTCTGGTAATAAATATAATGGGATGAAAAGCAGCAGTTGTGTTTTTTTATAATGAAATGTTTGAATGTGTTTTTTTACGTATTTTTTGCTCATTATTTCTGCTTTTTTATTTTATTTTGGTAATAGTTATAATGATAGAGAAAGTAGTAGTAGTAGTAGTAGTAGAAGTAGTAGTAGTAGTAGTAGTAGTAGTAGAAGTAGTAGTAGTAGTAATAGTAGTAGTAGTAGTAGTAGTAGTAGTGGTAGTAGTAGAAGAAGAAGAACAAGAAGAACAAAAACAAGAAGAACAAAAACAAGAAAAACAAAAACAAGAAGAACAAGAACAAGAAGAACAACAAGAACAAGATGAAAAAAAGGTAAAAATAATAACATGAAAATAATAATAAGAAAAATAATAAAAACAATAACAGTAACGCCAATCAAACTCCTTACCACAACCTTCACCAAACACTTAAAATGCAGGTAACGTATGACTCACCTGAAGATTTAGGTCACTAATTAACGTGAGGGAGAGGTGTACAGGTGAGGGCGAAGGTAGAGAAGGAGGTGGAGGAGGAGGAGGGAAGGGCAGGTAAGGGAAGGGTGGAGAATATGGAGAATGATGGAGAGGGAGGGAGGAGGAGGAGGAGGAGGAAGTGAAGGTAATGGGGAAGGAGGAGGAGGAGGAGGAGGAGGAAATGGGTATGGAAATGGAGGGAAAATGAGGAGGTGAGGTAAAGTGGGAGGAAATTAATAGGTGGTGGAGGAGGAAGAAGGGGAGAGGAGGAGGAGGAGGAGGAGGAGGAGGAGGAGGAGGAGGAGGAGGCAAATGGACGAACATATTGAGAAGAAAGTGGATCAAACGAGAGATGGAGAGAAATGATAGGAAAAGGAGAGGAAGAAGAATGGAGGAAGATAAGGAGGAGGAGGAGGAGGAGGAGGAGGAAGCGTCTATAGATGGAGGAAGAAAAATATACGTAGCAGTGAGAGAGGAGAGAAAAAGAGAGATAAATAATGGAGATAAAAGAGAAGGAAGAGAGGGAGAAAAAAATAACAGTATATATTTTTCAGACCTTAAAGTAATACAGAATGGGGGGAGGAAAAGAGAGAGAGAGAGAGAGAGAGAGAGAGAGAGAGAGAGAGAGAGAGAGAGAGAGAGAAGAGATAAAAAAGAGAGAATGAGTGGGAGGGAGTGGAAAAAAAGAGGAGAAAAAGTGGAAGAGGAGAGGAAAGAGATGAGAAAAGATTAGATAAAGGGGAAGAGAAAAGGAATAAGATGAAAGAGAGAATAGAGGATAAAAATGATAAAGAGAAGAAAAGGGAAGAAGAAAAGGAGGAAAATGTGGATAAGAAAGATGGGAGGAAGTGGATGGGAGAGAAGAGAAGAAAACGGAAATGCGAAAAGTTTAAAAAAATGGAGAAGAGAAAAAGAATAAGAGAAAAGGAAGGAGATAAGAGAGATTAACAATAATAAAGAGGAGAAGAGGGAGAAGGTATAGAAGAGAACGATGAAAGAAAGAAATGAATAAGAAGAGAAAGGAAAACAAAACAGAAGGAGAAATAAATAAAAAAAAAGAACAATTTGGATAAAAGAAGAAAAAACAAAAAATATGGAAAGAGAAGCGGAGTGGAAAAAGAGGAGGAGGAGGAAGAGGAGGAAGGGAGGAGGAGGAGGAGGAAGACAGTGGTGTGGGTGGTGAAGGTAAGGCAAGGGAGGAGGAGGAGGAGGAGGAGGAGGAAGGTAAAGAGTCGAGAGAGAGGGAGAGAGAGAATACGTCGGAGGGAGGGAGGTAGGGAGGGGGAGGATGCACGAGAGAAGGCGTGGAGGAGGAGGAGGAGGAGGAGGAGGAGGAGGAGGAGGAGGAAGAGGAGGAGGAGGAGGAGGGGGGCTTGAAGTGAGGTCAGAGGAGTAGCCACGCCCTTCCTTACCCATTCTTACTCAACACCTGTTTTTTGCGTGTGTGTGTGTGTGTGTGTGTGTGTGTGTGTGTGTGTGTGTGTGTGTGTGTGTGTGTGTGTGTGTGTGTGTGTGTGTGTGTGTGTGTGTGAGTGTGTGCGTGTGTGAGTGGGTTAGTGGGTGGATGGGTACTTCAAACAAACACACACACATACATACATACATACATACAGACAGACAGACAGACAGACAGACAGACAGATGGAGAGATACAGACAGACATACAAGGTCCTATTTTTAAACGTCTCAAGCTCGCCTATTTAAAAAGCCTCTCGTTGGAAGCTGTTGCTGTTATTTCCATGGACTGTTTTGTGTTCCCAGTGATAGATTTACACGACTTCTAAATCTTGAACTGGAAAACCACCCATGAAAATCCGACTAATCTCCTCCGTGTGCGATTTGCATGGAAGATAAGGAGGAATAGGGAAGGAGAGGGAGGAAGGGGCGAGAGAGGAGAGGGGAGGGGAGAATGAGGGGAAAGGAGAAAGAGGGGAGGAACAGGGGATGGAGATGAGTAGAAAGGGAAAGAGGGAAGAAGGAGAGGTATAAGTTGCAGATGCGCGATTTTCATTGACTGTTTTGTGTTCCCAGTGATAGTTTTACACGCCTTCTGAATCTTGAACAGGGGAAACACTCTTGAAAACCCTTTAAATCCTCTATGTGTTGGATTTTCATTGACTGTTTTGTGTTCCTAATGATAGTTTTACACGACTTCTGCATCTTGAACAGGGGAAACACTCTTGAAAACCCTTTAAATCCTCTATGTGTTGGATTTCCATGGACTGTTTTATGTTCCCAGTGATAGATTTACACGACTCTGCATAATGAACAGGAAAAAACACCCATGAAAATCTGATTCATCTCCTCTGTAGCCAAGGGTAATAGATGTAGTGTCAACCCGATACGTTTAATAATATGGACCACAGAGACAGACAGACAGGAAGAGAGACGGACGAGTATAAACAGACACACAGACGGGAGGATACACTAACAGACG
Organism: Eriocheir sinensis; assembly: GCF_024679095.1. Lineage (NCBI taxonomy): Eukaryota > Metazoa > Arthropoda > Malacostraca > Decapoda > Varunidae > Eriocheir > Eriocheir sinensis. The sequence goes on along the minus strand of NC_066550.1, from coordinate 11,797,560 downwards.
GAAAGACGGAAATACACAGCCGAGAGAGAGAGAGAAAGAAAGACAGGAAAAGACGAAGAATAGGTAAAGGAAACGAAGAGGAATGATAGATAGGAATGATAGAATGAGTGACAGACAAACAGGCAGACAGACAGACAAACAATGGAGAAGGAAAAGGAAAAGAGGAATCTGATAAAAAAAAGGAGAATGTAAGTCATACACACACACACACACACACACACACACACACACACACACACACACACACACACACTAAAAAACAAGAAAACAGATGGAGAGAAAAAGATGAAAAAGCAACGAAACAAAATACAAAACAAGACAAAAGAAAGAGAAAGAGAAAAAGAGAAAGACAAAAGAGAAGAGAAAGAGAAAAAGAGAACATTACCAACCCAAATAAGGCGAAGAGAACCAAAACAAAAAAACAAAGACAATAAAGAAAAAAAGAAAATAAATAACTACATCAATACCTCTCACACAGGTAATAAATCCCTTGAGGTTAATTATACTCAGGTAAGGAGAGAGAAAGAGAGAGAGAGAAAGAGAAAAGTAGGTGGAGTACGAACAAGAGGAGGAGGAGGAGGAGGAGGAGGAGGAGGAGGAGGAGGAGGCGTTGCTGGAAGAAAGGAAGAGTAGTTACCACCTGTAGAACGCCTCCCTAACCTTACCTGTGGAGTGTAAGTACCTGTTTAACCTGCACCTGTATATCTTTCTTAAGCTTACCTGTTGTGTGTACCTGCCCCCGCCCTGCCTGCCCTACACTGATTGAACTTACCTGTCTTAACCTTACCAGTGCTTACCTGTCTTAAGATTACACCAATTCATCTAAACTTACCTAACCTAAAATTCAACCTCACCTGATCTGCTCACCTGCCCTTGATTGATTAAGCTCACCTGTCTTAACCTTACCTATGTTTACCTGTCTTAAGATTATACCTATTTATCTAACCTTTCCTAACTTAAAATTAAACCTCACCTGATCTGTTTACCTGCCCTTAACTGATTAAACTCACCTGTCTTAACCTTACCTATGCTTACCTGTCCTTATATTATCTCTATTTATCTTACCTTACCGAACTTTAAATTCAACCTCACCTGATCTGCTTACCTGCCCTACACTAATCATATTCACCTGTCTTCAGCTTACCTTGATACACCTGGCTTTAATTTGCTTCCACTTATTCAACCTAAGCTAACTTTAACGCAATGTATTTTTAACTTTAACCAAATTTATCTTTTTTTTATCCTTATTTGACTTCCTTCACTTCCTTATACTAATTAAACTCACTTTCTAGACCTTACTTGGCTTGAAATTTCCTCTGTTTATTTAACCTTTCCTAAACTTTACCTAATCTAATGTTTCCTTATCATCTTACCTGTATTCACCTGTTTTAATCTTACCTGTATTTACCTGGGGTTGAATTACCTCTATTTATCTAACCATCCCTAATCAAAAATTCAACCTCACCTGATATGCTTACCCTGCCACAGACTGATTAAACTCACCTGTCGTAACCTTACCTGTATTTACCTGTCTTTGAACTACCTCTATTTATTTAACCTTTCCTAACTATAATCAAGTTCCACACCTGATAATCGTACCTGAGTTCACCTGCCATAGACTGTTTAAACTCACCTGTCCTAACCTAACCTGTCTCTACCTTTAAACGGCTTTGAATTCCCGCTATTTATTCAACTTGACCTAACCTTAATCTAATTCCCCACCTGATAATCCTACCTGTACTTACCTGCCCTAGACTGATTAAACTTACCTGTCTCTACCTTTAAACGGCTTTGAATTCCCGCTATTTATTCAACTTGATCTAATTCCTCACCTGATATCCTTACCTGCGTTTACCTGCCCTTTCCCACCTTTTCCTAGACCGCTTCAGCTCTCTTGTCTCAACTTCACCTTTATTTACTTGGTTTAAGGTTATCTCTGTTCACTTAACCTTAGCCGACTTTAACCTTATAAGAGAAGCAAGGAAATAAAGGTGGATGAAGTGAAGACGGAAGGAGAAAATGATAAATGATTGATTGGAGGAATGACCAAATTTATCTTTACCTAACCCAACAAAATTTCCACCAATCTTACCAAACCCAATCTAAACTAAGCAAAAATTAAAACTAAAAAAGCAGAAAACTCACCAAAACAAACTTAAACCAATCCAACCTCCCTTAAACAAACTTAGACCCATTGGAAACTAACCTAACCCAACTAAATATATATAAACCACATCTTGATTAACTTTGAACCAAATGCAACCTCACGGAAGATATAATTCTTAACTCAATGTAATCGCATCTAACCCAACACAGACCAATACCATCTCACCTAACCCATCTTGAACCCAAAGTATCTTAATCTAACTCAACCTAACCTAACCTTACCCAACTTGAACCCAGCCTAACTAAAAGCAATCAAACCTAACCTAAGCTCAACTAATTTCACTCAGCTCAACAAAACCTGATCTCACCTGGCGAAGCTTTTACATTACCTTTACCTGACCTTACCTTTCCCTACCTCACCTTAATCACCACTCAACCTAACCTAACCTAACCTAACTTAAACCCAACCTAACTAAAAGCAATCAAACCTAACCTAAGCTCAACTAATTTCACTCAGCTCAACAAAACCTGATCTCACCTGTCGTAGCCTTCACCACCTCACCTTAATACACCACTCAACCTAACCTAACCTAACCTAACTTGAACCCATTCTACCTAAAAGCAATCCAACCTAACCTAAGCTCAACTAATCTCACTCAGCTCAACAAAACCTGATCTCACCTGTCGTAGCCTTCACCACCTCACCTTAATACACCACTCAACCTACCCTAAGCTACTTAAACCCAACCTAACTAGAGGCAATCAAACCTAACCTAAGCTCAACTAATCTCACTCAGCTCAACAAAACCTGATCTCACCTGTCGTAGCCTTCATCACCTCACCTTAATACACCACTCAACCTAACCTAAGCTACTTAAACCCAACCTAACTAGAAGCAATCAAACCTAACCTAAGCTCAACTAATTTCACTCAGCTCAACAAAACCTGATCTCACCTGTCGTAGCCTTTACATTACCTGGCATAGCTTCATCATACCTGGCACACCTTTTCCTGACCTTACCTTCCCTTACCTCACCTTGCTTCTTTTCACCTTGATGCACCATATTACCTGGTTTCACAGATTTCAGTTTAGGTGTGTCTAGAACCTTGAAGAAATACCTGGCCCACACCCACCCACGCACACACACACACACACACACACACACACACACACACACACACACACACACACGCGTACATTTCGGAATCAAAGAATAAAGTTATGTGAAGTGAAAATAATAAATAATAAAAGCGAAGAAGAGGCAAAAAATTTATGGCGGAGGAGGAGGAGAAAGAGGAGGAGGAGGAGGAGGGGGAGAAAGAGGAGGAGCAAGAGGAGGAGGAAGAGGAGGAGGTGGAGATGAGTAAGCACATTCGCATTCATGAAGCCACAAGCAACACACACACACACACACACACACACACACACACACACACACACACACACACGCAAGCCACGCCCATACATCTCTTAGCGCCCACGTTTTATTTTCTCTCTCTCTCTCTCTCTCTCTCTCTCTCTCTCTCTCTCTCTCTCTCTCATAAATAATAAAGAAATAATGGAAAAAAATAAAGGAAAAAGGAGATGGAAGAAGAGAGAGAGAGAGAGAGAGAGAGAAAGGAGAGAGAGAGAGAGAGAGAGAGAGAGAGAGAGAGAGAGAGAGAGAGAGAGAGAGAGAGAGAGAGAGAGAGAGAGAGAGAGAGAGAGAAAGCAAGAGAAAGAGAAAGTGGTCAATCCAGTTTTTGTTTCCTTCCTCTTTTATTCTCTTTTTTTCTCTATTTACTTCCTTTTGTCAGAGAGAGAGAGAGAGAGAGAGAGAGAGAGAGAGAGAGAGAGAGAGAGAGAGAGAGAGAGAGAGAGAGAGAAAGCTTAAAACACTGAAATAAATAAAAGAAAACAAGATAGAATTAAAGAAAAAGAAAGAATATTAAAGAGAAAAACAAAACTATGAAAAAAAAAGAATTAAAAAGAAAGGAAGATACATAAAGAGAGAGAGAGAGAGAGAGAGAGAGAGAGAGAGAGAGATGCAGGTAGTGTTCTCGTTACCTGCCCCTTACCTGTGCTTAAGACATGTTCTCCCATCGCTTACCTGTGCAGCACCTCTCCCCCCTTTACCTCCCTCCCTCCCCCTTTCTCTCCCTTCCTTCCTCTTCCTCTTCTCCCTTTCCTCTCCACTCTCTCTCTCTCTCTTACTTTCCCTTTTCTCTCCTTCCTTTTCCTCTTTCTCTCCCTCCTCCCTTTCGTTTTCTTTCTTACTTCTCTCTCCTTTTTCTCTTCCTTCTTCTTCCCTTTCTTTCTCTCCCTTCCCTTCCCTTCCTTTTCTCTTCCTCTGCCTCTTCCCTCCCTTCCCTTTCCCTTCCCGACCTGCCTTTCTTTTCTTCTTCTTTTCTTTATTTTCCTTTTCTTTTTTCTTTTCCTACCTCTCTCTTTCTTACCTATCTTTTATTTTCCTTATTCTCCTTTCCTTCCTTTTCCTATTTCTCTCTTTCTCTCTTCCTTTTGCTTTATTTTCTCTTCTTTCTTTACTTTTCCTCTCTCTCTCTCTCTCTCTCTCTCTCTCTCTTTTCCTTTCCTCTCCTAACTTCTCCTCCCCATTTTTCTTTCCTCTCTATCTCTTCTCTTTTCCTCCCTTCACCTTCTCTCCATCTCCCAATTTCTCTCTCCTCCTTATCTCTCATTCTTAACCCCACCCTCCCTATCTCTCTTTTTATCTCCCTTTCTCTTTCCTCCTTACCTCTACTTCCTCTTTCTCTCCTCCTCTTCCTCTTACACACAACCCTATATTTTGCTCCCCATAGACATTTCCTCCCCCTCCCCTTCTCTCCCCTTCCCTTCCCCCCTTCACTTAACTTACCCAAACCATCTCTCCGAGTTCCCACACCCAGTCTTTCTCATCTTCAAACCCCCTTCACTCTCGCCCCCCCATTCCTCCCCCCCTCCCCTTCTTCCCCTTCCCTCCCCCTCCCCATGTCCATTAAGACCAGTTGCCTCACCCCCTCCCCGACTCCGCCCCCCCCACCCCCTCGGTCTTGTCACATACACGTTCTGGTTTGGTTTTTCGTGGGTGAAGAAATAAGTTACGAAGAGGAAGAAGAAGAAGAAGAAGAAGAAGAAGAAAAAGAGGAAGAAGAGAAAGTTATGCTCTCTTCTTTCCTTATTTCTCTCTTTCTTCCTTCTCCTCTTCCCTTTTCCTATTTCCCTCTTTCTTAATTTTCCTTTCCTCTCTCTTCTATTTCCTTCCTTTCCTTGTCTTTCTTTTTCTTCCTCCTTCCTTCCTTCTCCCTATTCTTTCATTTTCCTTTCCTCTCTTCCATTTCCTTCTTTTCGTTTCTTTTCTCTCTCTCTCTCTCTCTCTCTCTCTCTCTCTCTCTCTCTCTCTCTCTCTCTCTCTCTCTTATATAACAACCTTTTCCTTTTCCTTCTCAAAAACTAAAAAATAACAACAACAAAATATGAGGAACAGGAAAAGTAGAGGAATAGAAAGAGAAAGTGACCCTCCCTTTCTAATTCTATCACCTGTACTAATCTCGTATTCTACCTGTTAATTCTACTGGTTTTTAAAGAAGTGTACCCTGGTGTTTTGTGGGCGTGGAGAAAACGGGATACGGGGGGGAGGGGGGAGGGGGAAGATGGGGATGGGCGTGAAAGTAATATTTGGGATGATAAGATATAGTTAGAGAGAGAGAGAGAGAGAGAGAGAGAGAGAGAGAGAGAGAGAGAGAGAAAAAATAGAGAAAGAGAAAATAGGAAAACAAGGAAGATGAAGGAAGAGAAGGATAAAGAAGAACGTCATAAGTAGAATAGAAAGATGATGAATAGAAGGAAATAAAACGAAATGAATAAATGAAATAAGTAAGAAAATATTAGAGAGTCACCCATCTATATTTCTTCTCATTTTGTTGTTGTTGTTTTCATTTTAATATTTTCCAACTTTTCTCAAATTATTTTTCATATTCCGGGAAAGTATTTTGGAGGGTAATGAGATTTTCGAAGAAGAAGAAGAAGAAGAAGAAGAAGAAGAAGAAGAAGAAGAAGAAGAAGAAGGATGAGGAGGAAGAAGAAAATGAGATACAGATATGATGAAAAAAAAAGGATGAGAAGGAAAAAGAGGAGGGAAAAATGCTTAAGATATATTAGAAAAAAAGAAAAGAAAAAAATACAGAGATAAGGGCAGAGAGAGAGAGAGAGAGAGAGAGAGAGAGAAAATTACTTGGGTACGAGGAAAGTTGAAGGAGAAAATAGAGTGCTGTATAGAGTCTGTCTGTCTGTGTCTGTCTGTCTGTCTGTCTGTCTTGTCTTCCTTTTCCTCCTCCTTCATTTCCTTCTTCCTTTATCTTCCTCTTCTTTGCTTACCTTGTCTTTTTTCTCTCCTTCTTTTGTTTTATTTTTTTCTTCTTTCTTTCTTTAATCTCTTTTATTTGTGTTTTTTTGTTTTACTTTATTTTCTTGTTTTTCTTCCCTCTCCTCCTTTTTCACTTCTCTAACTCTCTCTCTCTCTCTCTCTCTCTCTCTCTCTCTCTCTCTCTCTCTCTCTCTCTCTCTTTATTTTTATTATTCTCTTTCTCGCTTTCTTATATTCCTTCTCTTCCTCATTAAAATTTTTCGAGTCCTTTCTTCTATTCCTTCCTTTTCCTTACTTTCCTTCTCTTCTTTTTCCTTCCTTTACCTTATTCTTTTTTTTCTTCTTCACTCTTTTATTTCATCACTTTTCTCCTCATTTTCCTTTCCTTTCTAACTCCCTTTCCTCCAATCTTTCTTTTCCTTCACCTTTTTTTCTTATTCTTTTCCGTTTCTTTTCTTTTCTTTCAATTTTTCTTCATTTGTCCTTTTATTTTGTTCTTTTCTTTCTTTTCCTTCACCTTTTTCATGTGTTTTTCCTCTTCTTTTCTCTTCCTTTCATTTTTCTTCCCTTTTTTCTCTATATTCAGTCATTTTCTTTATTTTTCTTCTGTTTCCTTGTCCTGTTTTTCTTCTTCTCTCTTCTCCCTCTTTCTTCCACCTCCTCTTTCTCCTCTGATTCTTATTTAGGTTAACCTCCATTTTCCTTTTCCTTTTTCCTTTTCTCACAATTCTCTAATTTATCACCTTTTTCCTCTCCTCCCTTTGTTCGCTTTCTCGGTCACCTCCTCCTCTTCCTCTTCTCCTCCTCCTCCTCCTCTTTGTTTTCATGTCTATCTATTTCCTCTTTCTCTTATTCCATTTCCTCATTTCCTCTTGTTCTCCTGTTTATCATTTCTATTTGTATTTATTTTTATTTAACTTTATTTCTTCATTTATTTTTCTATCTATCTATTTTGCTTATTTATCTATGTTTATCATCTTCTTATTCTCTTCATTATTTTCTTTCTTTATCTTTCTTCTTCTCCTCCTCCTGTTTCTCTTTTTCCTTTATTTTTATTTTTCAATCAAATTTTTTCATTCTTTTCTCCTTCGACTTTATTTTTTTGCTAATTCGTATTTCGTGTTCTCTCTTTCTCATTTTCATTTTATTATCTTTTTCTTTTGTTTTTCCTTTCTTTCGATTTCTGTATTTTCATATTTTTCTCCTCTTCCTCCTCCTCTACCTCTTTCTTTCTTTTCTTTTTCATTCTACATTTTCTTTTCTTTCCTGTTCTTCCTTCTTTCTATTCCCCATTCTCACTTTATTCCTCCTCCTCCTCCTCCTCCTCTTCCTCCTCTTCCTCCTCCTCCTCTGTATATTATGTTAGTGTGATTTTCAGCGTCAGTAATGAACAAAAAATCAAGTTATTATCATTATTATTTTTAAGTCATTACGTTGATGGTCTTTTAGCGAATACCTGTGACGGATGAAGCCAGCAGGTGACGTCTGTGGAATTAATGCGCTGTTTTTTTATGGTGTTTGTGTGTGTGTGTGTGTGTGTGTGTGTGTGTGTGTGTGTGTGTGTGTGTGTGTGTGTGTGTGTGTGTGTGTGTGTGTGTGTGTGTGTGTGTTTGCGTGTGTTTGAATATGTGTATAAAAATGATTGTGGAAATGTAGTGATAATGATTTGGTGGGTGGCTGTGTGTGTGTGTGTGTGTGTGTGTGTGTGTGTGTGTGTGTGTTTATGGGTACTGTCATTTTTGTTGTTATTACTATTGTTATTGTTATTATTATTATCAAAAACACACACACACACACACACACACACACACACACATGGAAACATACACCTCCACGTCCATTCCCTTCCCTTCATTTTCCCTTTCCTATCCTTCCCTTCCCTTCCCCTTACCTTCCCTTACTTTCCCTACCCTTCTCTTCCCTTCCCCAACCTACCCTGCCCTTCCTTTCCCTTCCCTTCCCTTCCTCTTCCTTTCCCTACTCTTTCCCTACTCATTCCCTTCCCTTCCCCTTCCATACTCTTCCCTAGCTATCCCTTCTCTTCCCTTCCCCAACCTACCCTGCCCTTCCTTTCACTTCCCCCTATCCTCCCCTACCCTTCCCTTGTATGGGTTTACCCCCCCATATACAGGTGTTTATTGCCACATAAATATAATGTTTTTTTAGACAATGATATCGTTTGACTCTGACGGAATTTGATGTTTGTGTTTTATTATTATTTTTTTTCTTGCATCAGGTTTGGGGCGTGCTAATTAAAAGGGTTGGATTCTGCAGGTGTTCTTTTATACCTGAGGGCGTTTTTTTGTTTTGTTTTTTGTTCACCTGGATTTCTGACGTGGATTGAGGTTTATGAGTGTATCGGATTCGGTTAATTAGGATTCACTTTTACTTTATAACAATCGGTCTATAATATTTATCCTCTTTATTCTTTCCCTGTTTTTATTTTTAAGAGTATGAGAGAAACACTATTATTTTCTCACAATATTCTTTTCCTATTTACTATTTGATGATGATGATATTAATAACGAAAATAGTGTAGAAGGTACACACACACACACACACACACACACACACACACACACACACACACACACACCTCATCTTTAGTGTTCGCATAAAATCATTTCCACCAAAGTTTCAGGACAGCAAAAGGGAGAGTGAATATAAGTATTTGATGGGGCTAATTAACTCTTAAAGGTGCTTCTGCCAGGTGAGCCAGACAGGTGTGTGTGCGTGCGTGTGTGTGTTATTAGCAGGTAATGGATAAGGTATTAGTCATTTATTATTATTATTATTATTATTATTATTGTTGTTGTTGTTGTTGCTGCTTTTCTTGTTATTCTTCTTCCTCCTCCTCCTTCTCCTCCTCTCTCCTCTCTCCTTCTCCTCCTTCTCTCTCCCTCCTCCTCTTTTTATTCCTCCTTCACGATCTCCTTTTTACTCATTTTTCCTCTTCCTCCTCTTCTCTTTCTCCTCTCCCTCTTGTTCTTCTTATTCCTCCTCCTCCATCTCCTCCTTTTCACCTTCTCCTTTCTCCTCTTCCTCCTCTTCTTTTCCTCTTTCTCCTCTTTTTATTCCTCCTCCTCCATCTCTTCCTTTTCACCTTCTCCTTTCTCCTTTTCCTTATTCTCTTCGTCCTCCTCCTCCTCCTCCTTCTACTACTACTACTACTACTACTATTTACACAACAATTAATACAGATATGAATGGACGGATAGCACGGTTGTTTACATGTTAATAAGGGTATAAATTTGTCTGCCAGCAGCGTCCATCTCTCAAATGATATCGTGATTAAGCAGCGATACGGGTTGTTAAGAGGCGTAGGAAATATTATAAATACACACACTGGCGTTAATTATATGTGTGTGTGTGTGTGTGTGTGTGTGTGTGTGTGTGTGTGTGTGTGTGTGTGTGTGTGTGTGTGTGTGTGTGTGTTTCCCTCTCCCTCTCTCTTGTATTCGTTTATCTCCCTTCTCTCCCTTTCCTCCCTTCCTTTATTTCCTTCTTCCCTTAACTATCCACCTCTCTCTCTCTCTCTCTCTCTCTCTCTCTCTCTCTCTCTCTCTCTCTCTCTCTCTCTCTCTCTCTCTCTCTCTCTCTCACAGGTAATTCATTTCCAGGTGATTTAAATGCTACAAGTATTAGAATTATTTACTCGGTTATTAAAGCCTTTAAAAATATAGATAAATGGAGCGTTTCTCATTTATTATATATTTACTTTGCATAACAGTAATTTAGAGGATGGGTAAGTAACTTTTTTTTTTTTTGGGGGGGGGCTGGGGAGGAGGTGGTGCTCTCTCTCTCTCTCTCTCTCTCTCTCTCTCTCTCTCTCTCTCTCTCTCTCTCTCTCTCTCTCTCTCTAAATATATAAATTGCGTGCTTTAAATTTTATGTGCCAGCAACAAGATGATATTAGCTGTGTGTGTGTGTGTGTGTGTGTGTGTGTGTGTGTGTGTGTGTGTGTGTGTGTGTGTGTGTGTGTGTGTGTGTGTGTGTGTGTGTGTGTGTGTGTGTGTGTGTTGAAACAAAAGAAGTGCAACATACCACATTAGGAATACCATCTCTCTCTCTCTCTCTCTCTCTCTCTCTCTCTCTCTCTCTCTCTCTCTCTCTCTCTCTCTCTCTCAACCTTCCCCTCCTTTCCCCCTCCAGAAACACACCCAAAGACTCTCCATCTCTCCATACCTCCACCCACACCTTCCCCCCCTCCCCCTCCACACACCTGTCCATATAAGGTACAGCGGAGGTCAGTGTTCACCTGTGCAACCAACGAACACACGCACGCACGCACACGCCCCACCTCACCTGGCTTCCGTCCCCACCTTCATTGATTGTTATTCAGGTCAGGTGTGGTATTTTTTTTACCTGTTGGCGCGGGAGAGTGAGTTTGAAGTTACCTGCACGCTTTATTGCTTCGTGTGAGTACGGTGGTTTTTTTAATTTTATTGTTTTTGGTTCTCGGAAAATAAGAGAGATTGGTTTGAGCCATGTGATGATTGTGATGATAATGGTGAAAAAATAAAGATTGCAGTGATGATTAGAAAGATGACTCAATAATAATAGTTGGATGATGTGACTGATGAATAAGGATAATTGATGTTGTGCTCGAATGAAAGGTCTGTTGTTGTTGTTGATTTTTGGAGTATGAGATAATTAAACTGATAAAAATCGAAGGGAAGTGAATAAGATGAACCAGTTATAAATATGAAAAATAACGATAATAAAAAAATAATAAAAACAACGTAGTAGAGGCAAGTAAAGTTTATTGAATAGTTTTGTTCTAGAATTGAAAACTTTGATCTTTATTTCTTTCTTTCAAACTCAAACGATAAAAAATATAGACTCCGCGTACAACATACAAAAACAAAGTAAGATAATTAATATTCTACTTCAAAGGAAAAATATTGATTACGCTGACCACACACACACACACACACACACACACACACACACACACACACACACACACACCTGTACTACCTTTCCAATTAGACAGAATGAGGTAAGTCTTATCACTCCTACGAACTCTTCCTTTAAGGTGAATCTCATTAACTACGTAATTAACCTTTGTGAGATGATGATGATGATGATGATGATGTTGGAAGGGGTGTTAGTGGTACAGTGAAGATGGTAGTAGTAATAATAGTAATAGTAGTAGTAGTAGTAGTAGTAGTAGTAGTTATAGGAAGAGGAAGAGAAGTAAGAGGAGATGGAAGAAGGGGAGGAAGAAGAGGAGAAAGAAGGAGAGGAGGAGGAGGATATAGAAATGCTGTTGTTCATTTCTCTTATATTAATTCTCGTTCTTGTTACTGATGATGAAAATAGTGTTGTTGTTGTCGCTGTTGTTGTTTTAAGTCTCTTCCTATTCATATTATTCTTGTCTTTGTTATAGAGAAATGTGTTGTTCCTGATGTTGTTGTTGTTGTTGTTGTTATTATCCCTTCCCTTCCATTGTCCCGGATAAAACGTTTCCATTATTGAGGCTGAAAACGTTCGTGGATGCGTGCGTCTCTTGGGACAGTGCAAGAGAGAGCGAGCGAGCGAGCGAGAGAGAGAGAGAGAGAGAGAGAGAGAGAGAGAGAGAGAGAGAGAGAGAGAGAGAGAGAGAGAGAGAGAGAGAGAGAGAGAGAGAGAGAGAGTTAACAAATTTATCTCATTCTCTCTGATTTGCTTTCTTTCTCTCTTTATCTGTATCTTTTTTTTCTTTTTATTTATTTATTTATCTTTCTTGTCTCACATTCCCTTGGTCTTATTTCCTTTTTCTGTCTTTGTCTGTCTGTCTATCTGTCTGTCTGTCTGTCTATCTATCTATCTATCTGTCTGTCTCTATTCAAACAAGGAAATACTAATACATTTTGATTTTATATAGAAGATGAGTGTCAACCCCTCTCTCTCTCTCTCTCTCTCTCTCTCTCTCTCTCTCTCTCTCTCTCTCTCTCTCTTTGATACAGGAGAAGTCAATGTTGCGTCACTTTTTTAACATTCCAATGACGGTCAAAAAAATCTTTCCTCTTTCATTTTTTATTTCTTTATTTTATTTTTTTCAGAAACGTAATACTTTTTTTTTTCTCTCTTTGAAGATCTGAAATCTCAAACACACACACGAACACACACACTTTAAAGAGAGAGAGAGAGAGAGAGAGAGAGAGAGAGAGAAAGACTTTTTTTTATTATTTAGTATTTATTGAAGTTTTCCATTTTTTTTCTAGGTCAAATATTTTTTTTAATTTCTCTGAAAGCAAAATATTTCTGCAACAGTTATAAGTCCCAAGAGAGAGAGAGAGAGAGAGAGAGAGAGAGAGAGAGAGAGAGAGAGAGAGAGAGTAGAAAGATAGATAAACAGATTGACAGACATACAGACAGATAGACAGACAGACAGACAGAACAGGAAACAAAAAAACAGACGGAAAGACAAAAAAAATAGATAAAGAAAACAGATAAACAGACAAAAATAAGCAAAAAAAAAACAAACAAAACAAGACTAAACAAAACAAAAAAACAATAAGAAAAACAACACTTACAAAAACACAGACAATCAAAACCAAAACAAAATAACAAAACAAAAAAAGAAAACAACACACACACACACACACACACACACACACACACACACACACACACACACACACACACACACACCAAAACAACAAAAAGCAACAACAACAAAAAAAAAAAACAGATTGACCACCGAACAGCAAGAAAAACACACACATTCTCACCTGTCAGAACAAAACTCCAGGTATTTCTCGAACAGGTAAACGAACATAGGAGCAAAGGTGATAAGGCACAGGTAAGGGGTGGGGGGGAGGGGGGGAGGAGGAGGAGAGGTCAAAGGTCAAATGGAGGAAGAGGAGGAGGAGGAAGGGGTGAAGAAGAAGAGGTTGAGTTTATTACACTTAGTTTTCCTTAATTTTCTTTGTTTTTCTTTTTTTTCTTTCTATTTCAGGTTTAAGACACATTACTTTATCTTTCTTCTTTCTTTTTTTTTCTTTCAAGGTGTGAGGATGAGAGGTTTAATATTCTACTTCATTTTCTTGTCTTTTTTCTTTTTTTTTCTTTTTCGTTTTCTTTTATCTTTTTCAAGGAGAGAGGAAGAGGAAGTTCAATATCCTTCACTTTCTTTATTTTTGTTCTTTGTTTTCTTTTCTTTTTTTCTTACTCTTTCAATGTTAGAGGAAGAGTTTTCGATTCTATTTCACTTTCTTTCTTTTTTTTTGCTTTTCTTTTTTATTTCATGGGGAGAGGAAGAGGTTTAAGATACTATTTAATTTTCTTTAAATACTTTTTCTTTTTGTCTTTCTTTCTTTCTTGTTGTTTAAGTGGAAGGTTTGTGAAAAGAGAAAGAAGTGGTTTAACATCCTTCTTTTTTCTTTCTTTTCCATTTTTTCTTTCCTTCCTTTCTTGTGTTGTAAAATTAAAAGATTGTGATGAGAGGAAGAAGAGTGGCTTACTATTCTTCATTTTCTTTCTTTTTCTTTTTTTTCTTTCTTCGCTAAACACACACAAAAACAAACAATCAACAAAGAAAGAAAAACAAAACAAAAAACAAAGGAAAATGAATCATACTAAAAAATCGTGACTTGTTTTTTTCTCTGCTTTTTCTTTTCCTTTTTTTCATTCTCTTATTTTTTTTCGTGTGTTATAAATGAGACTGTTTTAATCACTTCTTTTCATTTTTCTTTCTTTTCTTCCTCTCCTTTTTTTCTTTTTTTTTCTTTGTGTTTTGATTGACAGGTTTGTTTTGATTAATCGCGAGACAGACATAAAACAACATAATTACGTCGCGATACCTGTTGGTTAGTGCAGGTGATTGATCGGGGCACAGGTAGAGAAAGGTGAGTGGAGGGGGGGGGGGGGGGGGTGATTAAGCGAGGCGTGACAGGTGGAGGTGGTGGTGGTGGTGGTGGTGGTGGTGATGGTGGTGATGGTGGTGGTGGTGGTGATGGTGGTGGTGGTGGTGATGGTGGTGGTGGTGGTGATGATGGTGGTGGTGGTGGTGGTGAGTTTTTATACGCATACGCATTCACACACACACACACACACACACGGTTTCTTTCTCTTCCTTCTTTACAAAACACAAAAGCTTACCGATAATTATCTACACACACACACACGCACACACTCACACACACACATACAGGAACACACGATTTATTTTTTAATTCTGACAAAAGGTTACGGATAAACTCTCAAACACACACACACACACACACACACACACACACACACACACACACACACACACACACACACACACACACACAGATTTCCTCGCATATCTCAGGATCATCCAAAAATCCCTTAAAAATCTATAGACAATAAATAAAACAACAAAACAACGAAAGATGAATTACGCTAAAAAGAAAAAAAGAAATAAAATAATAAAAAAGAAAGGAAGGAAAATAAGAAGAGTGAAAAGTGAGAATATTTGTCCCGTTGTCATTTGTGTGTGTGTGTGTGTATGTGTGTGTGTGTGTGTGTGTGTGTGTGCGCGGGGTGTCTCTTTAAATAGGGTTCATATGACCTCGCAAACTATATAATTGGACACAAACGAACACACACACACACACACACACACACACACACTGACCTCTAGTAACAAACACAAACACACACACACACACACAAACAAACACAAAGAAGTCGCTCAACAGATAAAACACAAACAGAAACAAGCAAACAAACAAAGTAATCAGACAAAACCACACACACACAAACTCACTAACAAACACACAAACTAACAACTAAACAAACACACACAAACACACTAACAACTAAATAAACAAACCCAAACAAAAAAAAAACAAGGAAATACAACAAAACAACCACGAAGCCAAGAAAAAACAAAGAAATAAAGAAAACAAGAAAAAAGCGAGAAAACTGAATGAAGGAAACTAGAAAATCGTGACCTTTTTGTTTTTTTTCTTTACTTCCCCCTCCCCCCCTCTCTCTCTCTCTCTCTCTCTCTCTCTCTCTCTCTCTCTCTCTCTCTCTCTCTCTCTGACCTTTGGGAGGGGTTGGAAGAGGTCACTCACGCACAAGAGAGGTCACGCCGCCCCCCCAACCCCCCTCCCCCCCTCCCCGGTTCGATTCCAGCTAGTGACCTGACCTAATAATATCGTACCTGTTGATTGACACACCTGTTGTAATATGACCTGACCCGACCTGACCTTACCTGTGTGTTTACCCTTGTATGTGTGTGTGTGTGTGTGTGTGTGTGTGTGGGTGTCTGTTAGTTCGTGTGTCTATCTGTCTATCTATCTATCTATTTATCTATCTATTCCCTGTTTTTTTCTTTATTTATTTATTTATCAATCAGTTTCTCTTTCCATCTCTCTCTCTCTCTCTCTCTCTCTCTCTCTCTCTCTCTCTCACACACACACACACACACTCTCTCTCTCACACACACACACACACACACACACACACACACACACACACATGCATACGAAATTCTCACTCCCTTTGCATTCACGATACGCGTTGACCTACTGACCTGACCTGGTAGCAGTAGCAGTAGTAGTAGTAGTAGTAGTAGTAGTAGTAGTAGTAGTAGAAGAATGATATTGAAAGCAAAAATATGAAAAAATTATTAAAACAAAGATAAACAAAATGAGAGAGAGAGAGAGAGAGAGAGAGAGAGAGAGAGAGAGAGAGAAAGTTTCATAACTAATATAATATCACAATCTATTGCATCACCTTCCTTTCCTTCTCTCTCTTTCCCTCCCCCTCCTCCTCCTCCTCCTCCTTCCCTTCCCTTCCCACCCCTTTCCTTTCCTTCCTCCTTCTTTTCTTCCATTCCCTTCCCCTGAACTTTTCCATCTCTCCCTCCCCCCTGTTCCTCTCCCTTCAATACTTCCCCTTTCATTCTTTTCCCCTTTCTTTTATACTTTCCTTTCTCCCCTTCCCTTCAATCCTCTCCCCTCTCCCCCCTTTTCTTCTCTTCCTCCACCAAATTCCTTCCTTTTTTTCTCCCTCCTCTTCTATTCCACTACCTCTTTCTCCTCCACCTAGTACTCTTTCTTCCCTTCTATATCCTTCTTTTCCTCTCTCTATTTCCTATCTCTCTCTATCTCTCTTCCTATATCTTCCTCTCTCTCCCACTTTACGCCCCCTCCTCCTCTTCCTCTTCCTCTTTGTTTTGTTCCCCTCCTCTCATTCAAAATCGTAACCCAAAGTAAGTAAAGAATTCAAAACTGGAGCGGATGAAAAATCAATCTTTTAATTCCGCTGACAGAAAAATACCCAGCCATTTCCCCTTCCTCCTCTTCCTCCTCCTCCTTCTCCAGAAAAAGAGGAAAAGTATTGGACAGCGAAACTACAGACACATAAGAGAGAGAGAGAGAGAGAGAGAGAGAGAGAGAGAGAGAGGAGGAAAGAAAGGGAAAGGGGGAGACTCACCTATATTTTAATGTGTGTGTGTGTTCTTTTCGCAAACAATGAACGAAACTGCAAATCGCTTCGCTGTATCGCTTGTGTATGGATAGGGAGACGGATGCAGAGATACACACAGAGAGATACACACAGATAAACCCAATGAATATCGCTGCGAGAGTTTAGACAAGGGCCGAACAAAATGCCGTTGTTGTGTGAGTTGATACGAGAGAGGAGAACAAAAGGCGAGGCAATATATCTACATATGCAAGTAAGGTAACGTTGGCAGCCTCTCCCTCCCTCCCTTCCCCTACCATCCCCCACTCCTCCCCACGCACACCTGCACACCTGTCGAGAGGAAATTAGTAGAGAAATACAGGTAGGAGTGAAGGTGTGTTTGATAATACATATAATAAATAGATAAGTTTCGTTGTTAGAATATAATTAAAACTTGAACGGAAATAAAAGTGTCTTGGGAGTAACATATATATTTTTTTATTACCTGTCGAAAGGAAATTAAGAGAGAAATACAGGTATGTTTGGCTGTTAGAATAAAATAAAAAGTGAAAAGGGAAGAAACGCTTGTTGGAAAGAGTAATTTAACAAACCTTTTTACCTGTCGAGAGGAAATTAATAAATACAAATATAAGTTCAAAGTAAGTTAATAATAAAAAAAGAAAAAATGAATACAGTGTTTGGTTTGGTTGTCAATAAAAAGTGAAAAGGGAAGAAACGCTTGTTGGAAAGAGTAATTTAACAAACCTTTTTACCTGTCGAGAGGAAATTAATAAATACAAATATAAGTTCAGGTAAGTTTGATAATAAAAGATAAAATGAATACAGGTAAGTTTGGTTGTCAGAATAAAATAAAAAGTGAAAGGGGAAGAAATGTTTGTTGGAAAGAGTAATTTAACTAACCTTTTTACCTGTCGAGAGGAAATTAATAGAGAAATACAGGTAACAATTCAGGTAAGTGTGATAATAAATAAAAAGTTCTGATATGGTTGGTGAATAAATAATTGAAGGAAAAAGTAATTTGAACCACCTTCTTACCTGTGATGAGGATATTAATAGAGAAATTCAGGTAAGTTTGGTTGTTAGAATAAAATAAAAAGTGAAAGGGGAAGAAATGTTTGTTTGGGAAGAGTAATTTAACTAACCTTTTTACCTGGCGAGAGGAAATTAATACAGAAATACAGGTAACAATTCAGGTAAGTTTGATGATAAAAGAATAAAGATAAATTCAGATAAGGTTGGCGAATAAGTAATTGAAGGAAAGAGTAATTTAAACCACCTTCTTACCTGTCGAGAAGAAATTAATAGACAGGTAAGTTTGATCGTTAAAATGAAATGGAAGGTGTTACGCGTTTAAATAACTGGAGAGTGTAATTTTAATCAACCTTTTTACCTGTGATGAGGATATTAATAGAGAAATACAGGTAAGTCTGGCTCTTAAAATCAAATAAAAAAGTGAAAGAGGAAGAAACGCTTGTTGGAAAGAGTACTTTAACTAACCTTTTTACCTGTCGAGAAAAAAGTAATAGAGAAATACAAATATAAGTTCAAGTATGTGCGATAATAATAAATAAAATGAATGCAGGTAAGTTTGGTCATTAAATGAAATAGAAAGTGGAACGCGTATAACCAACTGAGGGGAAGGGTAATTTAACCAACGTTTTTACCTGTCGAGAGGAAATTAATACAGGTAAGTATGAGTGTTGAAATACATAAATAACAGAGTGGAACGTAGATGAGTTATATCATCAACCTTTTTACCTGCAATGAGGAAATTATATACAGGGATACAGGTAAGCTTGGTTGTTAAAAAAAAATGAAAGCTTAATAATTGAAGGAAGGGTTAATAGAGATAATTCCTTACCTGTGTAGAGAAAATGAACAGAGTAACACAGATGAGAATAAGGTGAGTTTGTTAATAATAAATCAAAATAACAAATAAAACAATAAATAACGAAAATATGATGAATAGATAATAAATAAGACAAGTAATTAAAACAAATCTTACCTGTCAAAAGGAAATTAAATAGAGATATACAGGTACGGTAGAAGGTTCCTTTGATATATGTTAGATAAGATAAATAGTAAATAAAATTAAGTAATTAACCCAAAATTCTACCTGTCAAGAGAGCAATAATTAATGCATAAATACAGGTAGGAGTGAAGGTAAGTCATTTTGGTTGGATGAAATAAATGGGAACGTAGCTATAAGGTAAGGTTAGGTAAGGTAAGGAAAGGTAAGGTAGGGTAAGGTAAGGCAATGTAAGGTAAGGTAAGGTAAAGAAAATTAAGAAAGATAAGGTAAGGTAGTGAAAGGTAAGGTAAGAAAGGGAAAGTTAATGTAAGGTAAGGTAAGGTAAGGTAAGGTAAGGTAAGGTAAAGCAAGGTAAGGAAAGATAAGGTTAAGTAAGGTATAAGGTTAAAAAGTGAAAGGTAAATGCTTGAAAGTGAAATTAAACCAGCCCTCACCTGCCTATAAGTAATTAATAAAGAAATACAGGTAGAGATGAAGGTAAGTTTGATTTGTAAAGGTAAAAAAAATGGAAGGTAAATATATGCTTGTAAGAAAAGTGAAATTAAACCAACTCCTACACCTGTCAGGAAGGAAATTAATTTAGAAATACAGGTGAGATTGCAGGTAAGTCTGACAGGTAAATCTATTCATTCATTTCTTTGTTGATTAATATCTTTACTAGGTCATGCATCTATCTATCTACCTGTCTGTTTATCTATCAATCTATCTGTACATCTTTGTCTCTCTATCTCTCTACCTATTATAATCTGTCTGTATGTCTATCTATCTACCTGTCTAATTATCTACCTACCTACCTGTCTATCTATTAGGGTTTCCTTCCCGGGATCCCGTGATCCCGGGATCCCGGGATCCCGGCCATAAATGGGCTTTTTTTTCCTTCCCGGGGAAAATTTCGAAAATGAAATCCAAGATGACTTTTTTTTTTTTTTTTTCTACAAAATACTAAATAAATCGAAATAATATATGAGAGAGAGAGAGCGATATCTATCTATCTCCCTAAGAATTGAGTTGTTAATGAGAAAGAGAATAAAATCTAATAAACTAAGGTAGCAAAACTCCATTACCTGTTCTATCTCTCTGTCTACCTGCATAAGAATTGACTTGTTAGGTGGGAAGTAAATCAACACGCCATTACCTGTCGGGATATGAGAGGAAATTATAACAATAACAACAACAACGACAGCAAAAAAAACTTAACCACGTACTCTAAACACTAACTGGAAATGGGACTAATAATTCTTACGACTGAAACACACACACAAAAGAAAAAAAGACCCCCCCCCCCAAATGATAAGTCACTCCACTGAGGTATATGAAAAAAAAGGTACAACGCGAGGGAGATGATGAATGATAATGTTAGTTGATATTCAGAGCACGATGCGTTGCCCTTTAATAAACTAGGCAGCGGGGTAACTGTTAGTGCCCGACGCTAGAAAAAAGTATGTTTGTGTGATAATTCTTGAACTCTTAGGAGAAAAAAGTAACAGAATAGGGAAAGGATTATAAGAAAACTAAGTGAATTTCTGGCACGTAAATAGAACAGTAGGCAAGGAAGGTGAACTTTAAACTTACTGACCATAGAAAAAAGTATGTTTGTGTGATACTGGTGAACCCTTAGGAGAAAAAAGTAACAGAATAGGGAAAGGATTATAAGAAAACTAACTGAATTTCTGGCTCGTAAATAGAACAGTAGGCAAGGAAGGTGAACTTTAAACTTATTGACCCAAGAAAAAAGTATATTTGTGTGATAACTCTTGAACCCTTAGGAGAAAAAAGTAACAGAATAGGGAAAGGATTATAAGAAAACTAGCTGAATTTCTGGCTCGTAAATAGAACATTAGGCAAGGAAGGTGAACTGTAAACTAACTGACCCAAGAAAAAAGTATGTTTGTGTGATAATTCTTGAGCCCTTAGGAGAAAAAAGTAACAGAATAGGGAAAGGATTATAAGAAAACTAACTGAATTCTTCGTAAATAGAACAACTACTAGGGAAAGTGATTGTGTGATATTGGTGAACCCTTAGGAGAGAAAAGTAACAGAATAGGGAAACGATTATAAGAAAACTAGATGAATTTCTGGCACGTAAATAGAACAGTACTAGCCCTTTAAATAAACAATGCAGCGGAGTAACTATGAAATACCTGACCCTAGAAAAAAAGTATATTTGTGTGATAACTCTTGAGCCCTTAGGAGAGAAAAGTAACAGAATAGATAAAGCAATATAATTATGAAAACTAACTGAATTTCTGGCACATAAATAGAACAGTATTTGCCCTCTAAAGAAGCACGATAAGGAAGTAACTGTAAACTGCCCGAGCCTTAGAAAAAAATGTTTGTGTGATAACTGTTAAACGATTATGAGAGAGCTAAGAGTGTTTAAGAAGAGGTAGAATATTAGAAGCATCTGCATTATGAGTGTACAAACCGAATATATAAAAAAAAAATAAGAAACATATATAGAAGCATTATGAGAAAAGTAGGGACATAGAATATTGTTATTTCACATATGATAAGCCCTAAAGCAATTATGAGAAAACGTTATGATAAATCTAACAGCAATTTAGATACATAAATAGAACAGTACAAGCTCTGTAAATAAACACAGACAAAAAATGTAACAACTGCTCAAACCTAGAAAAAATAATGTGTAAATGATAAATGTTGAATGATTATGAAAAAAAACTAACTAACAGAACTCAAGTGCAGCGAACATCACAAAACTTATACCATCATGAAAGAAAGCTAACGGAGTATTGAGTGAACATCATAAGAAATCGAACAGCATTGCAGATACATTACTAAAACAATGCTAGTCTATTTGATGAACGCAACCACCTAAATGTTAACTGCCGAAGACTAGAACAAAAATACGTTTGAGGGATAACTGAGTAGACATTATTAGAGAAGTAAAAGGATATAAGAAGATACAACATTACTAGCTTTTTGTGTAATAAGAGAGAGTAAACTAATAAAACATAACAGACAGAACGATAGTAGGAAACGAAATATAAACTACGTAAAAATATAAATGTTACCTGCCGAAGACTACAAGAAAAAACGTTTGAGAGATAACTGAGTGCCCATTATCAGAGAAGCAAAAGGATATAAAAATAGATACATTACTAGCTTTTGTATTATAAGAGAGAGTAAACTAATAAAATATAATACAGAACGCAAGTAGATAACGAAATATAAACTCCGTAAAAATATAAAGCATTACGTAATCTAGAAATCATGGCCGCCCAACGCTGGAAAAAAAAGTGTAAATGATATCTGTTGAATCTTTATGAGAAAACTAACAGCATGTAATAAGACTCTGAACCATAATGAGAAAAGTACCTGAATTTCGTGTATATAAATAGTGTTAGCAAACGAAGTGTGTTAAGTGCCCAACGATAGAAAAAAAAGTGTAAATGATAAGTGAGTTGCCATGATGCAAAAACGAAGAGAACTGAACGAGATAGAACATTACTAGCATTTGTATAAGAGAGAGTAAATTAATGAAGTATAATAGCAGAGGTAGAACAAGATTAGGAGATGAAAACTGGACCAGGTAATGAGCAAAGGAGTCAGTTCCAGGGAATTAAAAAATAAGCAATAATGGAAAAAAAAGCCCGCTACTCACTGCTCCTAAAAAGAGTTAGAGGAGTGGCCGAAAGAGAGGTCAATTTCGGGAGGAGAGGTGTCCTGATACCCTCCTCTTCAAAGAGCTCAAGTCGTAGGCAGGAGGAAATACAGATGAAGGAAGATGACTGAAGATTGTTAAACTAGAGAACGCAAGATAAAATATGACATGAAAACAAGACGAATTTAAATGTTAAGTTTGAGCACACATACATAAACCGTCAGGAGCAAAAAAAATAAATAAATAAATAAATAAAAAAATAAATAAATAAAAGAAACAATAAAAAACGAAAAATAAGTGCAAAAACAGATATAAAGACAAAAAAAAACGGTAAATATCAAACACAAGTCGGTCTAAATAAATAAATGAAGTAAATAAATAAAAAAAGAAAAAAAGTGCAAAAACAGAAATAAAAGAAAAAAAACAGAAAAAAACGGTAAATATCAAACACAAGTCAATCTAAATAAATAAATGAAATAAAAAACAATCAAAAAAGAAAAATCATGTGACAAAAACAACAACAACAATCGGTAAATATCAAAACACAAGTCAGTCAGTCCCCCAAAACAAACACGTGTGGCTTGACTATTTCTGGACCAGGTAACCGACCACCAAATTAGTAATCAGCAGGTAAGGTATGCAGCCCTAATTAATAAAAGGTCAACAGGTTCGCCGCCAGTCCTGTGCACCTTCACGGGGACTGCTATGAGGTAAAAAAAAAAAACTCAAAATAAAAACAAGGGTACGTTAAAC
>NC_066550.1:11736809-11771809 GCF_024679095.1 Eriocheir sinensis | reverse complement strand
AGGAGGAAGGGAAGTGGGAGGGAAGGGATGGAAAGGAAGGGGGGAAGAGGAAGGAGGGATGGTAAGGAAGGGAGAGTAGGAGGAAGAAAGGAAGGGAAGGGAAGTGGAAGGGAAGGGAAGGGGAGGAAGAGGGAAGAGAAAGACGGGGAGGTAAGGGAGGAAGGGAGAGGAGGAGGAGAAAAAGGGAAGGGAAGTGGGAGGGAAGGGAAGAGGGAGGGAAGGAAGGGGAAGAGGAAGAAGGAGGTAGGGAAGGAGGAGGGAGGGAAGGAAGGGGAAGAGGAAGAAGGGAAGGTAAGGGAGGAAGGAAAAGGAGGAGGAAGAAGGGAAGTGGAAGGGAAGGGAAGGAAGGGGGAAGAGGACGAAGGGAAGGGAAGGGAAGAAAGAGGGAGATAAAGAGGGAGAGAAGGAGGAAGGGAAGGGAAGGAATGGAAAGGGGAAGAAGGAGGGGTAAGGAAGGTCTGGTGGGTTACCTCTCTCTCTCTCTCTCTCTCTCTCTTACTTTTACTTTTTCTCTCTCCGTGTCTTCTCTTTGCTTTATTAGCTTTTCCTTATTTCTTTTCTTACTTTGCCATTCTCTATTTCTTCCTTTCTTTCTTTTTTCTATCTTTTTTTCTTTTTCGTTCTTTCTTTGTAAGTGTATTTCTTTGTTTGTCTGTTGGTCTGCCTCTGTTTACTTTATTATTATTATTATTATTATTATTATTATTATTATTATTATTATATGTGTTTGTCTGTCTGTCAATCTGTCTGTCTGTAAGTATGTATATATGTATGTCTCTCTCTCTCTCTCTCTCTCCTCCCACCACCATCACCACCACCAACCACCACCACCACCATCACCACCACCAACCACCACCACCATCACCACCACCAACCACCACCACCATCACCACCACCACCAACCACCACCACCACCATCACCAACCACCACCACCATCACCACTACCCTCACCACCACCATCACCACCACCAACCACCACCACCACCATCACCACCACCATCACCACTACCCTCACCACCACCATCACCACACCACCATCACCACCACCAACCACCACCACCACCATCACCACACCACCACCACAACCACCACCACTACATTCCCAACACCACATCCGCATCTCAACACCATTTCAACACCACCATTATCATTTGGTGTTGATGGTTTCGCATTCTTCCGAGTTTTTCTTTCCTTTTTTCTTTCTTTTTTTCTTTAATTGTGAAACTGAGACTGAAATTTGCCAGCGAAAAAAAGATTTGTTAGTGATTTGGGAAAAGAGAGAGAGAGAGAGAGAGAGAGAGAGAGAGAGAGAGAGAGAGAGAGAGAGAGAGAGAAAATTAATGAAAGAAAGAAAACAAGAAAAGGAAAGTTAAAAAAGAAAGAACGAATGAATGAAATGGAAAATAAAATGATAAGAAAGAAAAAAAACACAGAAGGAAAAAAAAGAAAAAGACACAAACTGTAATAACGGAAGAAAAAAAAAAATAAATAAACTGAAAAATAAATTAAAAAGAATTAGAGAAAGACAGACAGAAAACAATAATAACCGACAGACATATAAACAGACAGACAGACAGACAGACGTAGAAATGAGGGTAGTAACAATCGCCTCACACTCCAAGGTTACCTGCTCCACCCTCCTCATTAAGCCAAAGGTAAGGTAAAAAAAAATACAGGTGAGCTATTTAATATGCTATGGGAAAATATTTAGTCTGATATTACGCTTTTGGGTCTATTTTTTTTTTTTGTTTTTTTTGTTGTTTTGTGTCTGGTAGTGGGAGTGTTGGCATTCCTCTCTCTCTCTTTTTTTTTTTTTTTTATTTATTTACACAGACACTTGGTTACATCAGGGCCTAGTATCTATAACATTACATTATATGGCGGCACTAGTTTGTAGGCTAAAGGGAGCATAGTTGGTATCCCCTATCTTAAAGCCTAACCTGTTCACAAATTGTTCAGCCACTGGTTCACATACAGTTTATATTGTTGCCGGTGTGTGAACTGCTGAGGCAGCTGACCGGACGCAAGGAGACGGTTCCATATATGCACGTAAGTGTTTATAAACTGCCTCTGGTAGTGAGTCGTCCGGCATCGCTGCACCACCAGAGCCGTGGGTGCCGCCTCCGCTGACCGGGTGTTGGCTGTCACCTCCCGCCTGGCTGGCGCAGCGTCCTCAGGTGCTCCACTCCCTCCTGCTGTATTTTGTACAGAGTGGTGAGGCCGGCCACGTCTCGCCGGTGTTGGAGGGTCTGCAGGGTCGGTAGGTGCTCCGGTTGTCGAGCAGTGATGATCCTCCACGCCCTCTCCTGGATCTTGTCGAGGAGCGCGAGATGGGTACTGGCAGCTCCCCCCCACGTTAGGCACGAATACTCAAGGGAGGATCGGATTTGTGCCTTGTATAAGACCTCGCGCCCTCGACTGTCCATCAGCCAGGAGATTCTGCGTAGGGACGTCAGCTTCCGTGAGGCTGCCCTTGCCAGCTGCTGGATGCGTGCGGAAGGTCAGCCTGGAGTCATATGTGAGGCCCAGCACCTACACTTCCTCACGTGTAGTCAGATTGAGTACATCAAATTCAATCTGTAGATCCACAGGTGTCCTGGCCACTACCAGCAGCTGAGTTTTGCTGGGGCAAACTTAACTTGCCACTGACTACCCCAATATGCAATTCGCCGGAGTGTGGCTCTTAGTTGGCGTGCTGCCTGGGCCTCTCCTCCTGGCTCTATTTTGTGAGTCAAAGTGATGTCATCGGCGAACGCTTTGGCACTAGGAACAAGATGGAGGAGGTCATTTATGTATATGTTCCATAGAAGTGGCCTGATGACGCTGCCTTGTGGCACGCCGGCGTGGATCCGTTGTGGGAGGACTTGTGCCCATTCAGGACCACTTGAAGGTGGCGTTCCTCTAAGTAATTTTCCATCAGGCACAGAAGCTTTCCTCCAATCCGGCTGCTCTCATTTTTCTAATAGGGCGGTGTGCCACACTCGGTCAAATGCGCCCTCAATGTCTAGTGCCAGAGCAGCAGTGGCTCTTCCTTGGTCCAGCTGTGAACTCCATTCGTTGGATAGTAGTAGGTGGAGATCGGCTGCTGACCGGTTTTTCCTGAAGCCGAACTGCCTGGCACTCAACAGATAGTGCCTATCCAGGTGTCTAGTGATCCGCTCAGCCACTATTCCCTCCAACACTTTTGCCACTGCTGATAGGAGGGACACCGGCCTGTAGTTCCTCACGTCCGTTCGGTCGTTCTTCTTGTGCACAGGAACAACATGGCTAGTCTTCCACTTCTGCGGCCAGGTGGAGGTATGAAGGCATTGGTTGAATATCTTGGAGAGGGGAAGAGCGAGTTCCTTGGCACACTGACGCAGGAGGCGGGGGCTGATATTGTCCGGGCCAACAGCCTTATCTGCGTCTAAGGCCTTCAGTGCCAGATACACCTCCACCTCCGTTGTTGAGAGGCTTGTCAACTTTTCTTTGTAACTGAAGGAGAGTCGGTGGCTCTTTTCTGGGTGAGGGACGGTCATTTTGGCAGCAAAAGTCTTGGCAAACAACTCTACTTTTTCTTTATTGTTCAGTGCCATGGTGCCATCCTCTCTTCTCAAGGTCGGAACTGTGCCTTCTTGCACCTCACCTTGATGTTCCTTAACCAGGTGCCACCACTGCTTGCTCCCTACCTGGCCTCCTTTTAGTTTGTTTTTTGTGGCAGTCACCCATTGGTCCTTAGCCCAGGCCTCTCTCTCTCTCTCTCTCTCTCTCTCTCTCTCTTCATATAACTGTAATATTTATTTTTATTCTTCCTTTAGTACAATAATTATTCTCCCTTCTTCTTCTTCTTCTTCTTCTTCTTCTTCTTCTTCTTCTTCTCGTATTTTTCTTTCTTTTTCTTGTTTTTTCTTCCTTTTTAATTATTTCTTCTTCATTTTCATTTAATTTTTCTTCTCATTTTTCTTCTTTCTCTTCCTCTTTCTCTTCTTCTACTTCTACTTCTTTTTTTTTTCTTCTCCTCTTCTTCCTTTTCCTTCTTCATCTCTATCTCCTTCCTTTCTTCTTATTCATCTGCATCTTCTTCTTCCTCTTCTGTTACTACTACTACTACTACTACTACTACTACTACAACTACTACCACCACTACTAATGCCATTCACCCTACTACAGCCTCCCTTTATGGACCGACAGTTTAAAATTCCATACATAATTTCCCTTAGGAGGAGGAGAAGGATCTGAATACGCTATCATTTATCTCCCAAAAACAACAAAAAAAAGGAGGAGGAAAAAAATGAAGAGGGAGAAATTCTGATGAGTCACCCCGAAAAAAAATGGGCAACCTGTCATCTCCCGTTTTCTTTGATGTATAGTTTTCTTTTGGGGGGAGTGTGTGTGTATTTCGTTTTCTGTTGAGTTTGTGACCGTGTTTGTTTTTTGTGTTTGTTTGTATGTTGGTTGATTTGTCTGTTTAATTTTATAACTATTCATCTACCGGTATCAATCTATTTGTCTATCTGTCTATCTATCTATCTATCTATCAGTCTCTCTCTCTCTCTATCTATTTATTTATCTATATTTCTTATCTTCATTCTTCCTTTCCTTCCTTCTATATTTTTTCTTTCTTTCTTTATCTATCAGTAATTCTTTCTTCATTCCCTTCTTTCTCTCTTTCTTTCTTTCTTACTTTCTTTCGTTCTTTCTTTCTCTCTTTCTTTCTCCCCATTACTCTCATTTACATCCACAATTACCAACACAAAAATCAACCTCTTCTTAAACGCTATCTTAACATAATTCCTATCTTATTCTCCTTAGTTTATGTTACTTTATCAGTTAGTCTATTTCTATATCTATCTATCTATCTATCTATCTAATATTGGCACTCACAGTTACCAACACAAAAAACGAACCTCTCTCAATGCTATAAAAGGGGAGACTCACTCATTTTTACCTCAGTGCTAGCTCGGCCGTGGGAGGGGGAGGATGTTGTGTGTGTGGTGGGGGGGTGAGGGGGGGAGGTATTCCTTTGGCGAGGGGCGAAGAGAAAGGAAAGGAAAGAAAGAAGAAAAGAAACGAAGGAAAGAAAAAGTAAAAACAATGAAGGACGAGAATGAATGAAGTTTGTTGTTTTCTTTTTTTCTTTTTTTTTCTTGCGAAGTTTAATAATGGAACGTTCAATGAATAGGAAAGTTTTTGTCTCTCTCCCTCCCTCTCTCTCTCTCTCTCTCTCTCTCTCTCTCTCTCTCTCTCTATTTGTCGCTGCCTCACACCCTGCTGAGAGAGAGAGAGAGAGAGAGAGAGAGAGAGAGAGAGAGAGAGAGAGAGAGAGAGAGAGAGAGAGAGAGAGACAAAGACATTAGTAAGAATTGGTCATTTTTCTCACATTCTTTCTTTATCTTATTCTTCTTTTTCCTTTTTATCTTTTCCTTCCCTTCCTTTCTATCTTCTATTTTCTTTTTTTCTCTAACTTACTTTTTTCTTATTTTTTTCAACTTGATTTATGAGAGTTGTTTCTGGACTTCTAAATACTTCTCCTCCTTCTTCTTCCTCCCTCCTCCTCCTCCTCCTCTTCCTCCCATACAACAGAATCTTAAGCTAACGTTGTATTTTCCGGCTGTCGAGTTGGGAGATGAATGGGAGAGCTTTGATACATTTTTACCATCTCCCCTCTCCCCTCTTTCCCATTTCCCATTTCCTCCCCCCCTTCCTCTTCCTCTTCCTCTTCTTCTTCCTCCTCCGTTTCAATTATCATATGTAGCTTTTTCACGCCCCTTCCATTCATTTTCACTTTCTATTTTCTTTGTTTCCTTTTCCTATGTATCTCCTGTAGTTTTTCCTCTTTCCTCATCTCCCTTCTCCCCTTTTCCATTGGTTCCTCTTTCTTCTTTTCCTCTGTTCTTTGTCTCCCTTCCCATTACTCTATATAACATTCTTTTCCCTTCTCTTTTCTTCCTATCACCATTTTCCTTTCTCCTAAATCCCCTCTTTCCCATTTCCTCCACTTCTTCTTTCTTTTCCCTTCTCTTTTCTTCCTTTTCCTGTTCATATCTTTCTTTTTAATCACTGTTTTCCTTTCTCCTAAATCCCCTCTTTCTGATTCCCTCCACTTCTTCTTTCTTTTCCCTTCTCTTTTCTTCCTTTTCCTGTTCATATCTTTCTTTTTAATCACTGTTTTCCTTTCTCCTAAATCCCCTCTTTCATTTTCCTCCACTTTTTTTTTCTCCCTTCTCTTTTCTTCCTTTTTTGTCCCTATCTTTGTCTTTTCATCACTGTTTTCCTTTCTCCTAAATCCCCTCTTTCCTTTTCCTCCACTTTTTCTTTTTTCTTCCTTCTCTTTTTCCTTTTCTTTTCTATATCTTTGTCTTTTTGTTACTGTTTTCCTTTCTCCTCCATCCCCTTTTTCTCATTTCCTCCACTTCTTCTTTCTTCTCCCTTCTTTTTTTTTCCTTTTCTTTTCCATATGTGTTTTTTATCACTGTTCTTCTTTTCTTTCTCCTCCACCCCCTCTTCTAATTTCCTTCCTTCTTCTTTCTCTTCTTTCTTCTCTCTGTCTCCATTTCAATTACCCAGTTTAGCTTTCTCCCTTTCTTTTCGTTTCTCTTCGTCTCCTTTCATTATTTTTCTCTTTTTTTCCTTTTTCCTTCCTCTCCTCGTTATCAATTTTCCACTCTCTCCCTTTTCTTCCCTCTTCATTTGCTTATCTTCCTTTGTTTTCTTCTATCTTCCTCTCCCTTCCTCCTCTTTTCGTTCTCACTTCCCTCTTCTTTTTCTCTCTCTCTCTCTTTCTCCATCTTTTCTCTCTCTCTCTCTCTCTCTCTCTCTTCTATTTGCTCTTCCTGAGTGAGAGAGAGAGAGAGAGAGAGAGAGAGAGAGAGAGAGAGAGAGAGAGAGAGAGAGAGAGAGAGAGAGAGAGAGAGAGAGAGAGAGAGAGAGAGAGAGAGAGAGAGAGAGAGAGAGAGAGAGAGAGAGAGAGAGAGAGAGAGAGTCAGGAAATCATTACGAAAGGAAACTGGGAGAGAAAAAGTGAGATAGCAAAGAGAAAGGGAGAGGTAAAAGTCGGAGAGAAAGAGAGTGAGAGAGAGAAAGAGAGAGAAAAAGAAAGATATTAGAGAGAAAAGTCTTAAAAGAGAGAATGGGAAATGATGTGAAGAGTTTGAAGTTAAGGAAAGTCTCTCTCTCTCTCTCTCTCTCTCTCTCTCTCTCTCTCTCTCGCTGTTTGTCCGTCTTTTGGCCTACTAAACGATGCAGTTCTTTACACACACACACACAGACAGACACACACACACACACACACACACACACACACACACACATAGGCTCCCCACGCACCCGAATGATTTATAAATGAAACCTACTTTTTCGGAGTCCTCAAGACCTCTACTTTTTGGAAAACAATTGTTTCCGTCACTTTTCCTGTCTCACGACCCTCGTTTTTGGCAGCCATATTGGATTGGGTCGGTGAAGGCAAGATATCAACACATCACAATGTAACCTTAAGCAATTAAGAACAATGCCTTATTATTACATGAATATGAGAAGTCAGAAGGAAACAGGAAATCTGTGTTGATTTTCAAGCAGGTACAAGTAGGTAGGTACAAGGTCAGAAAAGAATGTCGATGAAAACTTACATTGCCTTGTGAAGTTGTAAGTTTGACATCCTTGTTCGCTTTCTCCATAGTCTTGAGATTCTGTCAGCCAATAGCCTCAAAGAACAGCTGGTCAGATTTACCACTCTAGAAGCGTTCGTTAATGAAGGTATCTCTTGCTTTGTTCCACAGCTTGCAGCCCCAAGTACATCATCAGCTACTTCTTGAGGAACAGGGGCGCCAGAAGCTAAACTCTAAAGGTTGTCTTCGTCCGAGATGCTAAACGGGATTGTTAAGCCATGAATTCCAGTAATGACCCGTTGCACAGCAGTTTATTTACAATCACATATATAAGGCTAGCATGGTTATCATCACGCCATACAGATAAGAAAGCAATTGAGCTGAGAGTTTAACCGGTCATCAGTTGGGAGGCATGTTCTTGTACTATTGAAATTGATACTGAACATCGTCTACCGGTGCCCTGCTCTAATAGTTACGTGTAAATTGGCCTCATAGGCAAATAAAAGAAGAAAAAAAATGAAAACTTAAAAAAGGAAAGGAAGAAAAAGGCAAAAAATCAAGGAAAAATTAAACCTTGAAAAAAAGGAAAGAAAAAAATAAGAAAAATGTAAACTTAAAAGGAAGAAAAAAAATGAAAATGAAAAAACGAAATAAAAGAGAATGAGATAATAAAGAAAATGAAAACTTTAAAAGAGAGAAAATTTAAGGACAGCTCTAAATTTGCTCCTCCGTTTCCTCCTTTCGTACAAGTTTAAAGATTAGACAAGAAGGAATCACAAAGTTTTAAGCCAAGTCGCGGATGAGAGAATTATGGGAGAGAAAACCAGGGAAATATGGAGGCAATGTTCTCTCTCTCTCTCTCTCTCTCTCTCTGTTATATTTTTTTCGTTTATTTTGTATTTTTTTGTTTTGTTTTTATTTCCTTCTGTTAAAATATATCTTGCAATCTATTACTCTCTCTCTCTCTCTTAGACACGCAAACAAACAAACAAACAAACAAATAGGCAAGAAAATCGAGATATAACAGAGAGAGAGAGAGAGAGAGAGAGAGAGAGAGAGAGAGAGAGAGAGAGAGAGAGAGAGAGAGTGTTTAACGAGGGAGCGTCTGCGTTTCTCTGATATGCAAACGAAGGAAAGTGAAAGTCTACCTGCCTGTCAATTTCTCTCTCTCTCTCTCTCTCTAAAATGGATGAAAGTAAAAGGAAAAAAAAGTACTAATTTGTCTTTTAGAGAGAGAGAGAGAGAGAGAGAGAGAGAGAGAGAGAGAGAGAGAGAGAGAGAGAGAGAGAGAGAGAGAATAGGATAACGAGATAACAAGAAACAACAAGAGAGGAAGGAAGGAAAGAAAGAAGGAAGAAAGATAAGAAAGAAAGAAAAAGAAAGAAAGAAAGAAATGAGGGAATGAAAAAAAAATATACGTCAGTGAAGAAGAAAACGAAGAAGGAAAACAACAAAACAAAACAGACAAAACAAACCACAGAAAAACAAAACCGGAGAGAGAGAGAGAGAGAGAGAGAGAGAGAGAGAGAGAGAGAGAGAGAGAGAGAGAGAGAGTCCCAGAGGTGTCGTGTGAGGGGGCAGGACTTAACGAGCGTAACACCTGTGCGCCACTTGGTGATCAAGACGCCGAGGTGAGAAAGGTGAAAAATGCGAGTCAGTTCGTCCTTAAGGGTGAAAGTGAGGAAGAAAGTGAGAGTGAGAAAGGGCGAGGGTGAGAAAGAAAAAGATTAGGAGAAAGAAAATCGAGAGAAAGTAAAAAAGATGGAATAGAGAAAGGGAAAGAAAGATAATAAGAGAAAAGAAAGGAAAAGAAAAATGACTCAGTTTGTCCTTAAGAGTGAAAGTGAGGAAGAAAGTGAGAGTTAGAAAGAAAGAGGGAGGGAGAAAAGATAAAGTAGGAGAAAGAAAGAGGAAAAAGAGAAAAGAAAAGACAATAAGAGAAAGGAAGAGAGAAAAAAGGAAAGGAAGAATGTTTGTCGTTAGGAGAATAGTCGAAATGTGAGAAAGAAAGAAAGAGGAAAAGTTGAAAGTTTAAAAGAAAAGAAGGAATGAAAGAGAAAACGAAGGAAAGGCAGTAAAGAGGAGATAAAAAAGTAAAAGAGTAAGAAAGAAAAGAAGAGAGAGAGAAAATAAAATGTTCCTTACCCCGCCGTTAAGAGAATAGAAAGAAAGAAAAGAAAGAATGACAAAAAGTAAAAAAGAAAGCGCATGAAGAAAAAAAGAAAAAGAGTGAGAGAGACAAACAGAAAGAAGAAAGAACAACAAAAAAGTATATGGAATGGAAGAAACTAAATGGAAGAAAATAAACAAAAACAATAGATATACAGAAAAAAACAAGCAAATAATAATAATAATAATAATAATAATAATAATAATAATAATAACAATAACAATATCATCAGGAATTGAAACATGACAATCACTTTAATAACACCGCTTTGTCAGGCTTGTTCAGGAGGAGGAGGAGGAGGAGGAGGAGGAGGAGGAGAAGGAGGAGGAGGAGGAGGAGGAGGAGGAGGAGGAGAAATATAAGGGTTCGGATCCCATTCTAATCTATTTCAAAGGAGGATCATTGTGTCATTTATAAAGATTTAAGAAAGACACACACAGGATTCACCTTCTTATAACTCAGAAATAAACGAAAAAGAAACAATAAAATAAATAAAACTGAAGAATGAATAAAAAAAGGAAAATAATATAAAAAAAAGCTTCAATTATGCTTTCCCGTAATAAACATAAAGATAGAAAGAGAGATAGAAAGAGAGAGAAGATAGGAAGACAAAGGAAGACAAAGAGTAGAAGAGAAAGACAGATTGAAGAAAAAGAGAAGAAATGGAAGAATGGAAGAAAGAAAGGAAGGGAAGAATGAAATGTATGACTCACTAAAGAATGATTAGCAAGAATTGTAAGTTTAATCTACAAATACATATTTATTTTCCTCAACAAATATAGTAAAAAAAAAGGTGACAGTGTTCTTGGTTATATATGTGGTGGTGATGTTAGTAGGTGTAGTGGAGATAGTGTTAGTGTAAGTATGAGTGTTAGTAGTAGCGGTGGTGGTGGTGGTGGTGATGTTAGTAGGTGTAGTGGAGATAGTGTTAGTGTAAGTATGAGTGTTAGTAATGGTGGTGGTGGTGGTGGTGATGTTAGTAGGTGTAGTGGAGATAGTGTTAGTGTAAGTATGAGTGTTAGTAGTAGCGGTGGTGGTGGTGATGTTAGTAGGTGTAGTGGAGATAGTGTAAGTATGAGTGTTAGTAGTAGTGGTGGTGGTGGTGGTGGTGATGTTAGTAGGTGTAGTGGAGATAGTGTTAGTGTAAGTATGAGTGTTAGTAGTAGTGGTGGTGGTGGTGGTAATAATTATGTGGAAGAGTTAGTGGAAGTTAGTCAGTGTTAGTAGGAGTGGAGGTGAAAACAGTGGAGGTGGTGGTGGTGATGTTAGTAGTAGTGGTGGTGGTGGTGGTGGTGGTGGTAATTATGTGGAAGAGTTAGTGGAAGTTAGTCAGTGTTAGTAGGAGTGGAGGTGAAAAGTGGAGATGGTGACAGTGGTGATGGTGGTGGAGTGGAGATACTGTTAGTGTAAGCATGAGTGTTAACAAGATACTGGTGGTGGTGACAGTAGGTATAGTGGAGATAGTGTTAGTGTAAGTATGAGTGTTAGTAGTGGTGGTGGTGGTGGTGGGGGGGGTGGAGGAAGAGATGGGTACTTTGTGTGGTGTTTGATATGATGTTGTGTTGGTGGAGGAGGAGGAGGAGGAGGAGGTGAAGGAAGAGGAGGAAATTGAAAAGCTGATTAGAATGAATGAAGGATAGATAAAAAAATCGATAGAGGAGAAAGATTGGAACGAAGATAATGAAAAATGAATGAAAAGGAGGAGATGGAGGAAGAAGAAGTAAAGAAAGAAGAAGAGGAAGGGGGAAGGAGAGGTGAAGGAAGAGGAGGAAATTGAAAAGCTGATTAGAATGAATGAAGGATAGATAAAAAAATCGATAGAGGAGAAAGATTGGAACGAAGATAATGAAAAATAAATGAAAAGGAGGAGATGGAGGAAGAGGAGGTAAAGAAAGAAGAGGAGGAAGGGGGAAGGAGAGGTGAAGGAAGAGGAGGAAATTGAAAAGCTGATTAGAATGAATAAATAATAGATAAAAAAAAACGATAGAGGAGAAAGATTGGAACGAAGATAGTGAAAAAGGAATGAAAAGAAGGAGATGGAGGAAGAGGAGGTAAAGAAAGAAGAAGAGGAGGAGGAGGAGGTGAAGGAAGAGGAGGAAATTGAAAAGATGATTAGAATGGATGAAGAATAGAAAAAAAAGCGATAAAGGAGAAAGATTGGAACGAAGATAATGAAAAATGAATGAAAAGGAGGAGATGGAGGAAGAGGAGGTAAAGAAAGAAGAAGAGGAGGAGGAGGAGGTGAAGGAAGAGGAGGAAATTGAAAAGCTGATTAGAATGAATGAATGATAGATAAAAAAAGCGATAGAGGAGAAAGATTGGAACGAAGATAATGAAAAATGAATGAAAAGGAGGAGATGGAGGAAGAGGAGGTAAAGAAAGAAGAGGAGGAAGGGGGAAGGAGAGGTGAAGGAAGAGGAGGAAATTGAAAAGCTGATTAGAATGAATGAAGGATAGATAAAAAAAAACGATAGAGGAGAAAGATTGGAACGAAGATAATGAAAAATGAATGAAAAGGAAGAGAAGGAGGAAGAGGAGGTAAAGAAAAAAGAGGAGGAGAAGGAGGAGGAGGAGATAGAAGAGAAGATAATAAGATGAATGAAAAAAAGGATATAAAGACAGAGGAACAGATAATGAAGAGAAAAGGAGGAGATGGAGGAAGAGGAGGTAAAGAAAGAAGAGGAGGAGGAGGAAGAAGAGGCAAAGAAATAAGAGGAGGAGAAGGAGGAGGAGGAGATAGAAGAGAAGATAATATGATGAATGAAAAAATGGATATTAAGACAGAGAAACAGAGAAAGGGAGATGAGGAAGACTAGAAGGAAGATTAAGAGGAGAAGGAGAAAGAAAAGGAGGAGAAGAAGGAGGAGGAGAAGGAGGAGGAGAAGATAGAAGAGAAGATACTATGATAAATGGAAAAGAAGAATAGAAAGACAGAGAAACAGAGAAAGAGAGATGAGGATGTCTAGAAGGAAGATTAAAAGGAGGTGAAGGAGAAAGAATAGGAGAAGGAGAAGGAGGAGGAGAAAATGAAAAATAGTGAAAAAGGAGAAATAAAAATCGACAAGAATATAATGTGTGTGTGTGTGTGTGTGTGTGTGTGTGTGTGTGTGTGTGTGTGTGTGTGTTCGTGCGGCAAACAGGCCTATTAATAATGGTAGGAGCGGCGCGGCGTCTGGTCGGCAGGTGTAGCAAACACTTCCAGACACCTTAATTGAACTCTAAATTAGCTAAGCAGGTGTGTGTGTGTGTGTGTGTGTGTGTGTGTGTGTGTGTGTGTGTGTGTGTGTGTGTGTGTATGGAGAGAGAAAGAGACAAATGAAAACCAGAATTAACATAACCTTAGTAATGCTTGTGGATACGAGAGAGAGAGAGAGAGAGAGAGAGAGTAGAAGGGACAAAAACATTCATACAATTTATTTACATATGTTTTAAAAAGTATACCAGTTTATCTCTCTCTCTCTTATTTATCAAAACATATCTTTTTTTCTTTATTTTCTTGTGTTAAAATGTTATCTTGTTGTTATTAACGTTCTCTCTCTCTCTCCTAAACAAACTGACACTCACGAGAGAATAAAGGTGAGCTATGAAACCTGAATCTACCTTCGTGAGTGTTGTGATCGGTTGTCTCTCTCTCTCTCTCTCTCTCTCTCCTTTTCCTTGTTTTCTCCTCTATATTTCTCCCTTTCATCCTTATCTCTCTCTCTACCTTCTCCTTTCCGTCTTAACATTACTATCAATAAAAACAAATATAAGAAAACAGTAATAAATTAGAACAAAAACAAAACAAAACAAAACAAGACCCACTAGAATACGCTGTCTTTTTTCCCTCGAACCTTTATGAAGAAAAACAAAAAAAGAAACAAGACAACAAAACAAAAAAAAGGAAAAAAAAATAAGACAAAAAACATTTCAAAACAGTACTACCAACGAAGGTTACACATCTTTCCAAAAATAAATATGCATCAGGACGAATAATAGTTCTTCTTTTCCACTAAAATTTCAAAAAACGAATCTTACTAAAAAAAAAAAGATATACAAGAACGAACATTATTTTTTCCTTTCACTAAAATATCCAAAATACATCTTTCCAAAAAAAAAAATATATAAGAACGAATATATACAATTTTTTTCTTTCGCTACAATATCCAAAACAGCAACAAAAACAACAGCATTCATTCAACCCAACTTTCACTTTCTTTCCTACTCACGTGCCAACAACAAAAACAACAACAACAACAACAGTCATTCAACCCAACTTTCACTTTTTTCCTACTCACGTGCCATAAATCAAAAACACGAAGAAGATTGATAAAAATAAAAATAGCAAGAATAAGAAGAATACCAAAAAAAAAAAAAATGACAGTAAAACGAACTATATAAAAAAAAAAAACATTTCACTCCTACTATGCAACGAAATCTACACTTCTTGCCGAAAAAAAATGTATATGTAAATAAGAACGAATATCACTTGTTTTTTTTTCTTTAATATTTCCAAAAACGCATCTTCCAAAAACATATAAAAACGAATTCTTTTTTTGTTCATCTATTCGTCACTAAAATATCCAAAGCGCATCTTGCCCCGAAAATAAAAACATGAGGAATACCATTTTTTTTTCTCCCATAAAATTTCAAATAACGCTTCTGGACCTCATAAATAAATACATAAGAACGAATATATAGCATTTTTTTCTCACTAGAATTAAAAAAAAACGAATCTTGCCCCATAAATAAACACATAAGAATACAATTTTTTTCTCACTAACATATCCATAAAGCATCTTTACCCCCATAAATAAATACATGAGGGAATATATACCATTCATTTTCTCATTAGAATTTTAAAAAAGCAACTTGACCCCCAAAAAATAAATAAGAACGAATATGTGCCACTTATATTCTCACTAGAATTTAAAACAAGCATCTCGACCCCCATAAAATAAACAAGAACGAATATAAACCATTTCCCTGGCAAGGTAAGGTGGAATATTTGTTTCATAATTATCAGGTAATGCCGTTGCACATTTGCATCTGCATATATAAAATTCTATATAAAATCAACGGTAATGTTTTCCTTTACTTTTATTCTTTTAAAAATCAATTATACTACCCCTTTACACAATGTAGAAAATTAAATGAATGAATAGTAATAAATACTCATTTACTTATAATATAATATACAAATATCCATG
This sequence comes from Eriocheir sinensis, assembly GCF_024679095.1. Lineage (NCBI taxonomy): Eukaryota > Metazoa > Arthropoda > Malacostraca > Decapoda > Varunidae > Eriocheir > Eriocheir sinensis. The sequence goes on along the minus strand of NC_066550.1, from coordinate 11,756,866 downwards.
AAAATTTTAGTTTTCCTTGACAGTACAATAGTGGCATTTTGTCTATAGCTGAAGACTTGGTAAATTCAGGGCTTTGACCGGGATAGTTGAGACAGCTTTTCGAAGATGTGTAGTCTGACCTCTCCATGGGACTGAATCTGTAATGAAAAAAACAAAAGTTATTTTTTCACACAAAAAATTGTACCCCAATTTCAGGAATTTTTGCAGGGAAGCAAATATAGTTGGACTGTAATGAAATGCACAATGAATATGCTTCAGCGATCTAAAAACACGACTATTATTTTTTATATGAATTTAGAGTCCAATAAATAGGCCCTTTTTTTGTGGCAATATTTTACTCTGAGAGGTTCAAAGAAAAAAAGTCATAACTCATCTAATATACAAGGAATCTTTGTGAAGATACCCATGATTGTTGCTACAAGCATAATAATGGAGAAAATCATGAGTACTGGATTCATACCCCTGTCTTATGTGTGGCTGTTGAAGCATTGCGTGACGTGGTGGTTCGCGCAGACGGCCTCCTGGCAACGCAAAAACGATACGCAGCCATGTGGATTTCAGGGACAAAGTAGACCAGTTCATCAAAGTTGCTCCCATCATCATCATCAGGACTAAATAACTCTTCGTTGAGGAAATGAGCCACAATGAAGCCATATTGAAATCTAAAAAAAAAAAAAAAAAAAAAATCAGAAAAAAATACTGTTGGGCCACATGACTTTTTTCACTGGGCAAATTGGCATGTATGGGCATGTAAACCAAATCATCCGTCTACATTCCCAAACAAAATCATCAAACTATCTGTGATCGTTATATAACAGCAATACAAAATGTTAAATTAGTGCAAAATCAAAAACACTACTTACAAGGTAATGCGGTTGATGCGGTAATGCGGTAAAGCCACAAAGAGCTGGAGCTGGAGGCGGAAGAGAGGGAAGGCGCGTCCTCCCTCCTCGAAGCATGGCTGGTACTACAGGCCGACAGGCCGAGAATGCTGGTACACCCGCGTGATCGGAGCAAAATGAAAAAAAACGTGTTTTGCGCAGGATCGCGGTTGCCAGAGTTTATTTTCCCTCACTAACATTTCAAACACGAATCTTTAATAAAAAAAAAACATAAGAACAAGTCCACATTTTCTCTTTTCGACTAAAATGTAAAAAAAAAAAAAACTACAACAACATTCATTCAACCCAACTTTCACTTTTTTTCCTACTCACGCGCCATAAATCAGGGCTGCGTTGCGGCGGTCCGATGCGTCGCTTACCTGTGCGGGAAAAAGAATAAACGAAATAAATAAATGAATGGATACGGCAGGTGTTCTTTCATTTATACATACAGGTGAGAAAAAGTGAAAATATATGTGTAAGTGTCGTAAATCATTGTGTGTAGGGCTGTACGTGTGTGTGTGTGAGTGTGTGTGTGTGTGTGTGTGTGTGTGTGTGTGTGTGTGTGTGTGTGTGTGTGAAGAGTAACAAAATACAAACAGGCCAATTAAGAAAGGTGTAACAAAAGGAATAAATATTAATCCATCACGCTAACAATGGCTAAACAAAGTATAGATGAAACAAATAAATAGCAGGAACATTTTTTTTTTCATTATTGTTTTCTTTTTTTAAGCCCTTGATCTTTTTTACAACAAAGGAGACAGCTCAAGGGCACAAAAAAAGGAAACAATAATAAAAAAAAGCCCGCTACTCGCTGCTCCTAAAAAGAATCCAAAGAGGTGGCCGAAAGAGGGGTCAATTTCGGGAGGAGAGGTGTCCTGATACCCTCCTGTCTCCTTTGCCGTAAAAAAAGGAATAAACAAAACAATAACCACAACGTACAAAAGTTATATAAATAGTTACGTAAATCAAAACACAACTCTTGTATTCCCTCCATCTCTAAATTTAACCTAACCTAACAAAACCACAAAAAGTTACAATACGTCATGACTCAGAAAAACTCATCTATGTTTCCTTACTAATGAGACTTTCTATATGACAACGTGAAGGCTTTCATTGTTAATTTATGCTATAGGCTTTTGGATATCACTGTATTTGAAAATTCCTTAAACTTAACCTAACCTAACAAAACCACAAAAAGTTACCATACGTCTTGACTCTGAAAAACTCATCTATGCTTCCTTACCAATGAGACTTTCTATATAACAACGGGTAGGCTTTCTTTGTTAATTCATACTATAGGTTTCTGGATATCATGTGTTTGAAAATTCCCTAAACTTAACCTAACCTAACAAAAAACAAAAAGTTACCATACGTCTTGACTCAGAAAAATCATCTATGCTTCCTTACTAATGAGATTTTCTCTTATATACGCGAAGGCTTTTGATTTCGTTATATATATAGGCTTTATTTTCCCTATCTGTATTTGAAAATTCAAAAAATTAAACAAAAAACAAAAAGTTACCATACGTCTTGACTCAGAAAAATCATCTATGCTTCCTTACTAATGAGATTTTCTATATAACAACGTGAAGGCTTTCATTGTTAATTTATGCTATAGGCTTCTGGATATCACTGTGTTTGGAAATTCCTTAAACTTAACCTAACCTAACAAAACCACAAAAAGTTACCATACGTCTTGACTCAGATTAACTCATTTATGCTTCCTTACTAATGATACTTTCTATATAACAACGGGAAGGCTTTCTCTGTTAATTTATGCTATAGGTTTCTCGAAATAATGTGTTTGAAAATTCCCTAAACTTCACCTAACCTAACCTAACAAAACCCCTGTTACAATACGTCTTGACTCAGAAAAATCATCTATGCTTCCTTACTAATGAGACTTTCTATATAACAACGGGAAGGCTTTCTTTGTTAATTTATGCTATAGGTTTCTCGATATAATGTGTTTGAAAATTCCCTAAACCTAACCTAACCTAACCTAACAAAACCACAAAAAGCTACCATACGTCTTGACTCAGATTAACTCATTTATGCTTCCTTACTAATGATACTTTCTATATAACAACGTGAAGGCTTTCTTTGTTAATTTATGCTTTAGGTTTCTCGATATAATGTGTTTGAAAATTCCCTAAACTTAACCTAACCTAACCTAACAAAACCACAAAAAGTTACCATACGTCTTGACTCTGAAAAACTCATCTATGTTTCCTTACTAATGAGACTTTCTATATAACAACGGGAAGGCTTTCTTTGTTAATTTATGCTATAGGTTTCTCGATATAATGTGTTTGAAAATTCCCTAAACCTAACCTAACCTAACCTTACAAAACCCCAAACAGTTATCATACGTCTTTACTCAGAAAAACTCATCTATGCTTCCTTACTAATGAGACTTTCTATATAACAAAACTAGTTCTTCCTTTGTTGATTTATACCGTAACTTGCCGACTATCATGTGTTTGAAAATTCCCTAAACCTAACCTAACCTAACCAAACAATACCCCGAACAGTTACCATACGTCTTGACTCAGAAAAACTCATCTACGCTTCCTTACTAATGAGACTTTCTATATAACAAAATTAGCTCTTCCTTTGTTTATTTATACCATAATTTGCCGCCTATTATGTGTTTGAAAATTTACTAATCTTAACCTAACCTAACAATACCCCGAACAGTTATCATACGTCTTTACTCAGAAAAACTCATCTATGCTTCCTTACTAATGAGACTTTCTATATAACAACGGGAGGGCTTTCTTTGTTAATTTATACCATAACTTGCCGACTATCATGTGTTTGAAAATTTACTAATCTTAACCTAACCTAACAATACCCCGAACAGTTACCATACGTCTTGACTCAAAAAAATCATCTATGCTTCCTTGCTAATGAGACTTTCTATATAACAAAATCAGTTATTCCTTTGTTGATTTATACCGTAACTTGCCGACTATCATGTGTTTGAAAATTTACTAATCTTAACCTAACCTAACAATACCCCGAACAGTTACCATACGTCTTGACTCAGAAAAACTCATCTATGCTTCCTTACTAATGAGACTTTCTATATAACAAATTTAGTTCTTCCTTTGTTTATTTATATCATAATTTGCCGCCTATCATGTGTTTGAAAATTCACTAATCTTAACCTAACCTAACAAAACCCCGAACAGTTACCATACGTCTTGAATCAGAAAAATTCATCTATTCTTCCTTACTAAATGAGAATTTCTATATAACAAAATGAGTTCAGCTTTTGTTAATTGATGCCATAACTTGTCGCCTATCATGTGTTTGAAAATTTCCTACAGTTAGATAAGGACTGTTAAGATATATTACCATTATCATTATTATTATTATTATTATTTTTATTATTAGTATTGTTGTTGCTTACGTCGTGATCCACACAGGTAAATCTTTCACAGGTGAGCTAACGAGATGCTTCACCACCGATTCCAACAACAACAACAACAACAACAACAACGAATCATGGGAAGTGTGAATTTTTCGAGATCGCAAAATATGGAGATGTGAAGCGAGAGGAGATAACGACTGTGTGTGTGTTTGTGTGTGTGTGTGTGTGTGTGTGTGTGTGTGTGTGTGTGTGTGTGTGTGTGTGTGTGTGTGTGTGTGTGTGTGTGTGTGTGTGTGTGTGTGTGTGTGTGTGTGTGTGTGTGTGTGTGTGTGTGTGTGTGTGTGTGTGTGTGTGTGTGTGTGTGTGTGTGTGTGTGTGTGTGTGTGTGTGTGTGTGTGTGTGTGTGTGTGTGTGTGTGTGTGTGTGTGTGTGTGTGTGTGTGTGTGTGTGTGTGTGTGTGTGTGTGTGTGTGTGTGTGTGTGTGTGTGTGTGTGTGTGTGTGTGTGTGTGTGTGTGTGTGTGTGTGTGTGTGTGTGTGTGTGTGTGTGTGTAAGTTGGAGAAGAAGAAGGAAGTGAAATATGGATGAAAAGAATCTCTCTCTCTCTCTCTCAAGGAAAAAATGTAAATACATATATAAGTAAATTCTTAAAATAAATAATTCAAATGTTCTGTTTGATTTATATGACTTGATAATGCGTCAAATGAATGAATAAGGAGGAGGAGGAGGAGGAGGAAGAGGAGGAGGAGGAAGAGGAGGAGGAGGAGGAGTAGGAGGAGGAGGACTAGACAGTGAGAATTATGAAGAAGAATAAATCAAGCTGGAAAAAAAAAGAAGAGGAGGAGGAAGAGAATGAGGAAAATGAAGAAAAGGAAAAGTGAAAAGGAAAATTAAATGAAAGAAGAAAAAGGAAAACGAGAAGAAAGATGGAAATAAGTCTATCAATCTTTTTTCATTTCTTTCTTTCTTTTTTCTTTGTTTCTTTACTACTCAGAATAAAGAAAATGAAAAGGGAAATAAAGGCAGAAAAATGCAGAAAAACAAAACGAGAAATACAAACAAATGAAAAATAGATAAATAATAAGAGTAAAACAAAGAGGAAGAGGAAGAGGGAGAAGAAATAGTAACTCACAAGACGAACTAGAGAAACAGAAGAAGGAGAAGGAATCAGAGAAGGAAGACTGACAAGAGGGGAAGGATCAGGAGGAGGAGGAGGAGAGGAGGAGGAGGAGGAGGAGGAGGAGGAGGAAGAGGACGTAGGAATTCACAAGAGGCCATTTAGACAGACACTCCTAGCTGAGAGAGAGAGAGAGAGAGAGAGAGAGAGAGAGAGAGAGAGAGAGAGAGAGAGAGAGAGAGAGAGAGAGAGAGAGAGACAGAGAGAGAGAGAGAGAGAGAGAGAGAGAGAGAGAGAGAGAGAGAGAGAGAGAGAGAGAGAGAGCGAGAGAGAGAGAGAGAGAGAGAGAGAGAGAGAGAGAGAGAGAGAGAGAGAGAGAGAGAGAGAGAGAGAGAGAGAGAGAGAGAGAGAGAGAGAGAGAGAGAGAGAGAGAGAGAGAGAGAGAGAGAGAGAGAGAGAGAGTCACACCTTCCCCTAATGGATTGTTAAACTGCCCCTGTCTCTCTTCATCTGTCTGTCTGTCTGATTTTCTTTATTGTTTTTTTTTTTTTTGTCTTCATGATATTAGTAATTTTTTTATTTCTACCTGTAATTTTATCACCTTTCTCTACCTGTCTATCTGTCTATATCTATTTTCTTTTTCTTTATTTTTTGTTTTGTTTCTTTATCTTTCTTTGTTTGTTTTTAATCTTAATATTTGTTTTAATTTTGTTTGTCAGTTTTTGTTTCTGTCATTGTTTGTTATTGTTTTACGCTCTCTCTCTCTCTCTCTCTCTCTCTCTCTCTCTCTCTCTCTCTCTATGAGTATTGTATCAGCGTGCGCTTGAATATTTCCTTTAGTTATTTATATTTCCTCTTTGTCTAGCTAATTGCCTGTCGGTCTGTCTGTCTGTCTATCTATCTATCTGTCTATCTATCTGTCTGTCTGTCTGTCTAGGTATATGTATTTTGTGTCTGTTTACTATTAATTGTGTTTTACCTTTGTGTGTGTGTGTGTGTGTGTGTGTGTGTGTGTGTGTGTGTGTGTGTGTGTGTGTGTGTGTGTGTGTGTGTGTGTGTGTGTGTGTGTCCCTTTGTCTCCTCTTCCTGTTTGCAATTAAAAAAAAAAAAACTTCTTCGCTCTATTCATTAAGATATAACGTTACAGGGCACAAAATATTCAGTGTGTGTGTGTGTGTGTGTGTTCGTTCATGTACACCTGACGGCGTTATATTACCTGTTGATTACGAGTGACACGAACAGGTACACACACACACACACACACACACACACACACACACACACACACACACACACACACACGTCTTCCTCTCCCTTTCTCTCTTTCTCTCCTCTTCATTAATAACGAATGGGAGGAAATAGTAGAGAGAGAGTAAGTGGACAAAGGAATAGAGAAGCAAAAAGACTTACGAATGTGGAAGTAATACAGACAAAGGAAGAATAGAGACAAAAGGTGAGACAGGTAAGAAGATGGAAGTAGGAAAGACAGAAAATGATAAAAATGGAATAATAGAGAAAGGAGGAAGAGACATAAACTTAATAATCCAAAAATACAGACAAATAAGTAAAGAGAATAATCAGATAAAAGCGAAAATATAGATAAAAATGAAAAAAAAACCAGAAGAACTATTACTACATTACTGTTATTATTTAGAAACACAAATAAATAAACAGCATAAAAAAAACAAAGGTAAGAAAATTAGAAGGATACAGACAAAAAAGGGGAAGGAAAACAAGTAAAGAAAATAAGGAAGAAAACAAGACAAAAAAAAACTATATTATCTATCAAACAAACTGGCAAATAAATGAATAAGTAAATAAATAGAAAAAGTAGCTAATAATCAAATGCAATTCCCAGGTAAGTCAATTCCCAGGTATATAAGTCAGGTAAGGCAAGGTGACGAGCTATGAAGAAAACAATGAAGAAAATAAGAAAGAAGAAAACGAGGTAGGGAGCGATGAAGAAAACAATGAAGAAAATAAGAAAGAAGAAAATAAGAAAAAAGAAAACAAGGTAGGGAGCGATGAAGAAAACAATGAAGAAAATAAGAAAGAAGAAAATAAGAAAGAAGAAAACGAGGTAGGGAGCTATGAAGAAAACAATGAAGAAAATAAGAAAGAAGAAAACGAGGTAGGGAGCGATGAAGAAAACAATGAAGAAAATAAGAAAGAAGAAAGCGAGGTAGGGAGCGATGAAGAAAACAATGAAGAAAATAAGAAAGAAGAAAACGAGGTAGGGAGCGATGAAGAAAACAATGAAGAAAATAAGAAAGAAGAAAACGAGGTAGGGAGCGATGAAGAAAACAATGAAGAAAATATGAAAAAAGAAGAAAAACTAGATTATCCACAAAAAATAAGTAAACAAATCCCAGGTAAGTAAAGAAGAAATTAAATAAAAATAGTAAGAACAAAAAATATCAAAGGAGAAAAAAAAACAAGAAAAGTAAACAAAGAAAGCAAGATAAGCAAGAAAAATGTCATGGAAAGACTGACAATTAAAGAAACAAAACAAGATAGAGAAAACAAAATGAAACAAAACAAATAAAACAACATAAAACAACCGTGATTAGTAAAGATAATAAAGCCACAGGTAAGACAGGTAAGGAAGGATCATACACACACACACACACACACACACACACACACACACACACACACACACACACGGACACGCACACGAGGCCTCAAGTTTGCCAGGTGAGCAGGTAAGGAGAGAGAGCGGCAACACACATACAAACACACATACAAACACACAAACACACCTGCGACCGTAAGCAATTAGTTACCTGTTGACAGACGCCCTCCCGAGACACCCTCAACACACACACACACACACACACACACACACACACACACACACAGTATCAAAGCTGAAACTCTGCCTCTCAAACGATTTTCCCACCCTATCTATCCCTTCCTCCTCCTCCTTCTCCTCCTCCTCCTCCTCCTCCTTATGGGCAGCCGGTTCCAAACACTTCAAAACGACGCTGGTGTTTGGAGGAAAGTTTAAGTCTTAACTCTACTACGAAAGCTGACTCAACCTTCCAAGCTTGCCCAGGTGTTTACATGAGGGGGGGCAGGTGTGTGGGAAGGGGGAGGGAGGTGTGTGTGTGTGTGTGTGTGTGTGTGTGTGTGTGTGTGTGTGTGTGTGTGAGAGAGAGAGAGAGAGAGAGAGAGAGAGAGAGAGAGAGAGAGAGAGAGAGAGAGAGAGAGAGAGAGAGAGAGAGAGAGAGAGAGAGAGAGAGAGAGAGAGAGAGAGAGAGAGAGAGAGAGAGAGAGAATACAAAAGAAATGAAACATGATACAAAAAGAAAGAAAAAAGAGATTAGAAGAGGAAAAGCGAGAGCGAGAGAGAGAGAGAGAGAGAGAGAGAGAGAGAGAGAGAGAGAGAGAGAGAGAGAGAGAGAGAGAGAGAGAGAGAGAGAGAGAGAGAGAGAGAAAGGACATTTGGTTTCACATCTGTGCTTTCGCGAAAAATATTACCCACTATTCTTCCAAATCCCCCTCCTCCTCCTCCTCCTCTTCCTCTTCCTCCTCCTCTTCTTCCTCCTCTTCCCTCCAAGTTGATCACCGTCTATCTCTCCATGTCTCTCTTCCCTCTCTTGATTGAGGTTCATTGCTTCCTCCTCCTCCTCCTCCTCCTCCTCTTCCTCTTCCTCCTCCTCCTCTTGCCTTCTGCCTGATCACTGACTATCTCTCCATGTCTCTACCTTGCACTGATTGAGTCTCTCCTCCTCCTCTTCCTCCTCCTCCTCTTCCTCTCTGATTCTCCCTTTCCTTAATTCCTCCCATCCTAGCCTGAATAAGCACGTCTCTTTCTCTCTCTCTCTCTCTCTCGTTGAAAGGAAACATTTCTTGGTTGTAATTAAGCTTAAAACTCTTCCTAAGATTGGAGGAGGAGGAGGAGGAGGAGGAGGAGGAGGAGGAGAAAGAGGAGAAGGATGAAGAGGAGGAGGAGGAGGAACAAGGTGAGGAAGAAGAAGAAAAGGAAGAGAAATATGATGAAAAACAGAAACCAACAAAAAAAACATAAAATAATAGACAAAACAAATAAAATAAAACAGAAACAAAAGAAAACAAAGGAAAAACAGAGGAAAAGATACAAAAAAGGGGAAAAAATAAAGAAAAAGAGAGAGAGAGAGAGAGAGAGAGAGAGAGAGAGAGAGAGAGAGAGAGAGAGAGAGAGAGAGAGAGAGAGAGAGAGAGAGAGAGAGGAAGACACGCCCTTTGTATAACTTTAGAATTTTCACACACAAGTTTTATTACATTGGCGGTGGAACAGAAGGAGGAGGAGGAGGAGGAAAAAAGTTAATCCTTGAATCTTAAAATATCTTGTCGAAGGGATAGTTTTTTTTTTTTTTTTTTTGGTTGTAGTATTTCATTTTTTGCTTATTTTTTTGTATTTTTATTTATCATTTTTATTGGCATGTTTTATTGTTTGTTTTCTTATCTTGATTTTTTGTTTCTTGTATGTCTTTTTTTAGATGACCTTTTGTTTTTTTCGGATATTAGAATTTCAAGTTTCAATTTTTGGGGATAATAAAATTTCTAGTTTTATTATTTTTTATATTAACTGAATTGATTGTTTTATTTAGTTCACTTTTTTCTGGTTTTGGTATATTCTTGATTTCTTTTGTTCTTCTTTTCCTGTCTTATGCAATTCGTTCTATATTAATAATGATGATGAAGATGATGAAAGTAATAATAATAATAATAATAATAATAATAATAATAATAATAATAATAATAATAATAATAATAATAATAATAATACAACCAACACCACCACCACCAACAACAACAACAACGACAAACTGGGGATAATAATGATGCAAAACAACAACAATAACAACAACAACAGTACCACCACCACCACCACCACCACCACAAAAATATGCAACACAATTAGGTCATACATCCTTGCAACACATCCATTGAGAGAAAAACTTGTGTGTTGCGTGAGAGAGAGAGAGAGAGAGAGAGAGAGAGAGAGAGAGAGAGAGAGAGAGAGAGAGAGAGAGAGAGAGAGAGAGAGAGAGAGAGAGAGAGAGAGATAATAATGTGATGTATTGTTTGTGTGTGGGTGGGTGTGTGTGTGTGTGTGTGTGTGTGTAAGCCTTAATCTAGCCTTAGTAGTCCCCATGTCAAGCTGTCAAGCACACACACACACACACACACACACACACACACACACACACGCGTCCTGTCTGTGTCTGAGTCACTCGTTACACGCAAATGACTCGTCGTTAACCGGAACAGCCTCAGATAAGTTCACGTTTAACTAACACGTCTGTCTGCCTGTCTGCTTGTTTGTGTTCTTCGTTACTCTGTCTGTGCCTGTCTGTTTGTTTTAGTTTGTGTGTTTGTCTTTCTCTGTCTATCTGTCTGTCTTTTTTTTCTGTTTGTTCAATTTTATATATGTACTTTTATCTGTCTTTTGGTTAGTCAGTCAGTCAGCCAGTCAGTCAGTCAATTAGTCAGTCAGTCAGCCAGTCAGTCAGCCAGTCAGTCAGTCAGCCAGTCAGTCAGTCAGTCAGTCAGTCAGCCATTCAGCCAGTCAGTCAGTCAGTCAGTTAGTCAGCCAGTTAGTTAGTGAGTTAGTTAGTTAGTCATCCAGTCAGTCAGTCACTCACTCACTCACTCACTCTAATAAAAAATAAATGAACACTTGCTTTAATATACATAACATCTTCTCTTCCTTGCTCTAATATTTCATCCCTTCCTCCTCTCCCTCCTCCTCCTCCTTCTCCTTCACGTCTTTCTCTCTCCTCCTCCTCCTCCTGCTCTTTCGCTTTCTCCTGCTTCGTCGAGAGTGAGAGAAGGAGAGGACGAAAGGAAGGAAGGAGGGAAGAGAGAAAGGAGGAGAATACCTCGGAACGAAGCTGGAAGAACATTTTACGGAGAGAGAATAAAAGAGTGAAAGAGGAAGGTGTATAGAAGGGACGGAGAGGAAGGGAAGGAAGGGAAGAGAATGTGAAAGGTGAGAGGAAGGGCAGAGGTAGAAGGGAAGGAATGAAAGATGTATGGAATGAAGGAATACATAAGAAATAAAAAGAAAAAAGAAATAAGAAAACGTGGAGAAAAAAAAGATTATAAGATGTATATAAAAAAAAACGAAAAACGGGGTATACTTTTGGAGGGGAAACAATAAAAAAAAAATATGTAGAAAATATATTGAAAATTGATAAAAAAAAAATTCCAAAGTTTAATTATGAAAAAGAAAACAGAAAAAAGGATATTATAAGATGAAAATAAAAAAAAAACACGAAAAACGGGATACATTTTGGGGGGAAACAATAAAAAAGAAAATATATTGAAAATTCATAAAAAAAACAAATATATGAATTTAATTATGAAAAAAGGAATAAGAAAAGGAAGAGAAAAAAGGAGATTATAAGATGATTGTAAAAAAAACACGAAAAACGGGATATATTTTTTGAGGGGAAACAATAAAAGAATGAAGAAAATATATTGAAAATTGATAAAAAAACAAATATATGAATTTAATTATGAAAAAAAGGAATAAGAAACCGTAGAGAAAAAAGATTATAAGATGTAAATAAAAAGAAAACACGAAAAACGGGATATATAGTTTTTGAGGGGAAACAATAATAAAACAACCAAATGAAGAAAATATATTGAAAATTGATAAAAAAAAAAACAAATATATGAATTTAATTATGAAAAAAGGAATAAGAAAACGTAGAGAAAAAGGGGATTATAAGAAGATGTATATAAAAAGAAAACAAGAAAAAGGGGATGTAAAGATTTTGAGGGGAAACAATAATAAAACAAACAAATGAAAAAAGAATATATTGAAAATTGATAAAAAATACGAATATATGAATTTAATTATGAAAAAAAAGAATAAGAAAACGTAGAGAAAAAGGGGATTATAAGAAGATGTATATAAAAAGAAAACAAGAAAAAGGGGATATATATTTTTGGGGGAAACAATAAAAAAACAACCAAATGAAAAAAAATATTGAAAATTGAAAAAAATATATGAATTTAATTATGAAAAAAAAACCCACTAAGGCAAGAGTGATGTATTTTTCAAGCAAGGCATATGAAAAAAAAAGAATCACGCAAACATAGAAATAGATAAATAAAACAAATATTTGAGAGAAAAGAAGAAAATGTAGACACAACTAAATAAACAAATATAAAAAAAACAAGACATCATATATATTTTTAAGCAAGGTAAAGAAAAGAAAACAAAAAGAAAATAAATAAATAAACAAGAAAAAACAGACCATATATATTTTCTGCGCAAGCTAAATAAAAAAATAAAAACGGAAATAAAAACAATAAAAAGAAAAACAAACAAACGGGTAAATGACGTTATGATTATTTATAACAAACAAGGACGCTTTTTTCAATCTTATTCACTTCGTTCAATCTTAAAATATTTACGAATCTTATCAAAACGGAAAGAGGAATAGGAAGAGGAGGAGGAGGAGGAGGAAGAAAGATAGATGGAGGAATATTGAAAAAGAAGAAAATGTAAGCAAAATTAAGGAATAAGATAAAGATAGAGATAAAAGGAGGAAGGAGTAAAGAAAAAGAAAGAGTAAGAAGATTAGAGTGAGGAAGAGAGAGAGAGAGAGAGAGAGAGAGAGAGAGAGAGAGAGAGAGAGAGAGAGAGAGAGAGAGAGAGAGAGAGAGAGAGAGAGAGAGAGAGAGAAAACATACATCAAAATATTAATCAATCTTATCAATAGAGAATGAAGAGGAGGAGGAGGAAGAGGAAGAAAAAGAAGAAGAAGAGGAGGAAGAGGAAAGAGGAGGAATAAAATAAGAGGAAGGAATATCAGGGAGAGGACGGCAGACAGATAGATAGATAGATAGATAGATAGACAGAGGTGAACATATATATTCTATTCAAATTAATTAATATATTTTTTGTATCTTAAAGTCTTGATTAAATGCATATATATCAAATTACAGATTGCAGGAATTAAACTAACCCTTCTCTCTCTCTCTCTCTCTCTCTCTCTCTCTGGCAAGGAAAAGGAGTTGAAAGGGAAGAGAAAGGGAGTTATTAAAGGCGTGTGTGTGTGTGTGTGTGTGTGTGTGTGTGTGTGTGTGTGTGTGTGTGTGTGTGTGTGTGTGTGTGTGTGTATGGGTGTGGTGGTGTGCCTGGTTCTTCATGTTCTCCGTGTGTGGCAAGGCTGTGTGTGTGTGTGTGTGTGTGTGTGTGTGTGTGTGTGTGTGTGTGTGTGTGTGTGTGTGAGTATGACATACCTGAGGGAAGAATGTGGCAGGTATGCGGTGTGGTAATTACGGCGTGGAGGAGGAGGAGGAAGAGGAGGAGGAGGAGGAAGACGAGGAGGAGGAAGAGGGGGAGGAGGAGGAGGAGGAGGAGAGATATGAGCAAGATCACATACAACAGGAAAAAGAAAACGGAAATAAGAAAATAAAGAGAAGAAAACGAAAGAAATAAAAGAAGAAAAAGATAAATAAGAAGAAAAGAAAATGAACTGGAAAAAGAAGAAAAAGAAGAAAACAAAAAACTAGAGATGATACACAAGAGAAAATAGGAAAGAAAAGCAAACAACAAAACAGATAAACAAAACACACACAAAAGAAGAAAAAAAAATGAAAAGAAAAAAAAAGAAACTAAATCAATCAAACACAAACAAACACAAATTATTTTCCTGCATTTCGAAGAGCTAAAAAAAAAACACGTACGATATCACACACACACACACACACACACACACACACACACACACACACACACACACACACACACACACACACACATACATTTGACAGATCATACATCATCAATATTCATACATTCTGACAAGCTTAATTTCCTTCCTTTACACGTGAATTTGCGTTCATTTAATTACTCTCTCTCTCTCTCTCTCTCTCTCTCAATAGATATGTGAGGAGGGAAGACAAGGAGAACGTATGGTTGGTTGGATAATTCTCTCTCTCTCTCTCTCTCTCTTGTATTACTCAGTTCCACTTCCTACTTTCCATGTCAATTTGAAGAGACATGCTTTCGAAAATCACTCCCTTCTCTCTCTCTCTCTCTCTCTCTCTAATAGCGTTGAGTAACACATGTATCTCTTTTTAATTTGTCTGTTCCCTGTGTGTGTGTATGTGTGTGTGTGTGTGTGTGTGTGTGTGTGTGTGTGTTTCGTCCGTTGCATAACCGTGACGAGAGCACTGGAACTAATGTAGTCTGTGTGCGATTTGACACGTCCCCCCTCTCTCTCTCTCTTTATCCATCGTCCCATCTACAATACCTACCTATTTTTTCTTTCTTTCTCTCTCAGTCCAAACATGCAAACACAAAAATCACTGCAATCGCACATAAGAGAGAGAGAGAGAGAGAGAGAGAGAGAGAGAGAGAGAGAGAGAGAGAGAGAGAGAGAGAGAGTATAAAAAAGAAAACAACAAACATAATTTAGCGAGGAAACGTAAATGCAAACGATAAATAGAAATAAAAAACGAAGAAAAAAATGAAGAAAAAATGGAGGAGAGAGAGAGAGAGAGAGAGAGAGAGAGAGAGGGGGGGGGGGGCAGATTACAGGGATAATATTTCATAGTTTCCCCTTCCCGTTTTCTTTTCTGCGGAGGGAATAACAAAAGAAAACGAGTCGAGGGTTTGTTCTATATATTTGAGTTGATTTAGAGGGAGCGAGAGAGAGAGAGAGAGAGAGAGAGAGAGAGAGAGAGAGAGAGAGAGAGAGAGAGAGAGAGAGAGAGAGAGAGAGAGAGAGTACTTCTTCCAGTGTGAAATTTTAAGTACGAAAAAGTAGGAATAGAAGAAGAAAAAGAGTTAAAAAGAGAGAAAGGAGGAGAAGGAGGAGGAGGAGAAATAAGAGAATTTTTAGTATCATGAAGAATATAAAGAAAACGGAAAGAAAACGGAAAAGGGGAACGAAAAGAAAACGGAAGAGGAAAAGAAAAAAAGAAAAAAAAGGAATTAGGGAAAAAAAGGAAAGTATAAACGAAATGACAAATTAATTTCCTTTCATTATCAAAATATTTGCTTTTTTTTTCCCTTTTCTTCTCTCTCTCTTCCTCCACTATTCCTTTTCTTCTTCCTATTCTCTTCCCTCTAATAGTTTCTTCCCCCAATTCATATTTTCTTCCACTCCTTTTCTTCCTCTTCTTTCTTTATTCATTTTCTTTATTTCATTCTTTTTCTTTTTTTTGTTCCTTTCTTTCAATAAGACTTTTTTTCTTGTTTTGTTATATTTCAGTTTTTTCTGTTAGTTAGTTTGTTTGTTATTGTTTGAATTCTGGTAACCTGTATTCTCTCTCTCTCTCTCTCTCTCTCTCTCTCTCTCTCTCTCTTGATCACACTTAATTCTCCAATCAATACTTTTTACACTTTCACTTTCCACCAATCGCCCGCCATTTTTAAAGAGACAAGACAGGTGTGTGTGTGTGTGTGTGTGTGTGTGTGTGTGTGTGTGTGTGTGTGTGTGTGTGTGTGTGTGTGTGTGTGTGTGTGTTTACGTATTTGTAATGGATGCAATTTACCTTTTTTTTCTTCTTCCTCCTCCTCTTCTTCTTCGTTTTTTTTTTACCTTATTCTCGTTTTCTTTTCTCTTTCCTAATTGCTCAGATTTTTTTCTTCTTCTTTATTTTCTTTATTTTCTTGTTTTAGATGAGTTTCCCTTCCTCTCTTATTTTCTTTCTTTCTTTCTCTATTTTCTTTCTCCCCTTTATTCCATTTTTTGCTTTTTCATAATACTAATAATTCCCCTTTTTTTCTATTCTTCCTCTTCTTCCTCTTTCTCTCTCTCCTCTCTCCTCTTTCTTCCATTCTTCCTACCTCTTCAATTCTTCCTCCTCCTCCTCCTCCTTCTGTAACTATCAAATTCTTCCTCTTCCTCCTTCTCGTGTTTATCTTCTTTTCCTCCTCTTCCTCTTCTTTCTAATACTCTTCCTCCTCCTCCTCCTCCTTATTTTGTTTGACCCTCTCATTTCCTTAACTTCTTTCTCTCCTCCTCCTCCTCTTCCTCCTTCTAATACTTCTTCTGCTTGGTCCCCTCAAATCCTTAACTTCTTCCCCTTCTTCCCCTCCTCCTCCTCCTCCTCCCCTCTTCTGGCGAGCGTGTGAGAAAAGTTTAATGAGGAAGACTGAGGAGAAGAAAGAAGAGGAAGAGGGGAGGAGGGGATGGGGAAGAGAAGAAGGGGAGAGAAAGATGGTGAAGGGGAAGAGAGAGAAGAAGGAAGATTAGAGAAGAGGGGAAGGTAGGGAGAGGGAAGAAGAGAAATTTGATAAGAAAATAATGAATGAGAAGAAGAGTAAGAGGGAAAGAAGAGAAGGAGAGAGAGAGAGAGAGAGAGAGAGAGAGAGAGAGAGAGAGAGAGAGAGAGAGAGAGAGAGAGAGAGAGAGAGAGAGAGAGAGAGAGAGAGAGAGAGAGAGAGAGAGAGAGAGAGAGAGAGAGAGAGAGAGAGAGAACAAAAGAAAATAGGAAATAGGGAAAAATTTAGAGAAAAAGGAGGAATGAAAATTGGGAAGGAGAGAAAATAAAGAAAAAATGAGAAAAGGGAAACAGAAAATGGAGAAAAGAGAAAGAGAGGGAAAAGGAAACACAAAAAAATAATGAAATAAGAAGATAGGAAGGAAAATAAGAGGAAGAAAAAGGAAAAAGGTTAAAAAGACAATAAAAATTTGGACAAGGAAATAGAAGATAGGGAAGGAGAGGAAAGAAAAGAAGATAAAAGACAAAGAGAAAGACAAGATAAGGAAAAGGAATGAAGATAAGGAGAGAGAGAAAACGGATAAAGAGGGAAATAATCTAACCTTCAAGAGATAAAGAAAGAAAGACAAGCGAAAAGAGAAAAAAGAGAAGGAGAGAAAATAAGCGTTGAGACGGTAGGAATATAAAAAAAAAATGGAAAAGGGAAAAAAAAGGATAACAAAAGAGGAAAGAAGATAGGGTAGAGGGGAGGAAGGGAGGAGGATAAGATGAGGATTTGAGCCCAATCATTAATTTCAAGGGGAGAGAAGAGGAGGAAAAAAAGGACAGGTAAAACAAACAGGTGAAATGTCGTAAAAAAAAAAGGACAGGTAAAACAAAACAAAATCAAAACGGAAATAAGAAAATAAATGGAGAAGAAAACGAAAGAAAACAAGAAAAGCAGGAAGAAAATTACAAAAAAGAAAAGAAAATGAACTAGAAAAAGAAAACAAAAACAAAAAGTGATTATCAAGAACCATGAAAGGAGACGAAAAAAAAGGAAAAAGAAGAAAAAGAAAAAAAACAAAAAAGTGATTATCAAGAACCATGGAAGAAGGAAAGGGAAAAAAGAGAAAATGGATAATCAAAAGAAGAATGGAAGGAGGAGACAAGGAAAAAGAATAATAAGAATAGCCGGAAGTAGAAGAAATAGCAAATAATGAAGAAAAAGAAGACAGAAAGGAAGGAAATAATAAATAATAATAATAGATTATGAAGAAGAAATGAGATAAAATTTAGTTGCTGTGAAAATAAAAATAAGAGAAAAACAGGAAAATGAAGAACTAAAGGAAAATAAACACGAAAAAGAAGACAAGAAGGAAGACAATAATTAAAGATACAAATATAAGGAGTTAGATGTTGATATAAATAAATAAGTGAAAAAAAAACAAAGAAAAAATAAAAATAAGATAAAAAAACAGAAAAATAAAGAACTAAAGGAAAAGAAACAAGAAAAAGAAGACAAGAAGGAAAACAAAAAAAAAACGAAAAAAAAGTAGATGTAATAGAAATAACTAGAAGTGAAAAAAGTGCCGGAGAAAAAAATGAAAATGAAAACAAAAAGAAAAGACGAGGAAAAGAATGAATTAGGAGCAAAAAGACAGACAGAGAGACAGACAGACAGACAGACAAAGACACAGACAGAAAAAAGAACCAAAGAAAAAATGAAAATGAAAAAGAGTGAAAGAGACGAGGAAAAGAATGAATTAGGAGCAGACAGACAGACAGACAGACAGACAGACATAAGGTAAAAAGGTGGGCGAGCGTAAGAGTGGTTTGGTGTCATCTTAAGTATGAAAAAACGTACTTACGGACTTTTTTTATGCGCTATTAATAAACTTGGGTCATTTTCACCCCTTTTAGATGCAATAAAGTGAGAGAGAGAGAGAGAGAGAGAGAGAGAGAGAGAGAGAGAGAGAGAGAGAGAGCTATGAAAACTTCTCCTCAACTATATAATAAATCTCTCACACGTTCTCTCTCTCTCTCTCTCTCTAATCGAGTCAAACCAGGTCTGCCACAAGTTTGCAAAAAGTTGAGTGTGAGTGTGCGTGTGTGTGTGTGTGTGTGTGTGTGTGTGTGTGTGTGTGTGTGTGTGTGTACGTCGGTTCGCAGCAAACTTACATCCAATAATTGGGGATTTTCCGAAATTCTTTAAGATTCTCTCTCTCTCTCTCTCTCTCTCTCTCTCTCTCTCTCTCTCTCTCTCTCTCTCTCTCTCTCTCTCTCTCTCTCTCTCTCTCTCTCTCTCTAAATTTTTATTTTAGTTATTAATGGAGAGATAACACACACACACACACACACACACACACACACACACACACACACACACACACACACACAATTATCTCTAATTTTTTACTCTCTCTCTCTCTAAATTAGACAAAGAAAAAACTAAAAAAATAAAAAAAGATGAAAAATAAAACAGAACAACAAACAAGAAAAATAGGAGATAATTATGACAACAAAACAAAGACGAGAAAACAAATAACCAAAAAAAAAAAAAAAATAAAAAAAAATTACAACATTATCTTCCTTGCAATTTACGTATGTGTGTGTGTGTGTGCGTGTGTGTGTGTGTGTGTGTGCGTGTGTGTGTGTGTGTGTGTGTGTGTGTGTGTGTGTTCGCTCGTTTATTGGTTGGCTTTTTCTTTTTTTCTTTATTCTTTTGTTCTCTTGATGAATAATTATTGGAGAGAGAGAGAGAGAGAGAGAGAGAGAGAGAGAGAGAGAGAGAGAGAGAGAGAGAGAGAGAGAGAGAGAGAGAGAGAGAGAGAGAGAGAGAGAGAGAGAGAGAGAGAGAGAGAGAGAGAGAGAGAGAGAGAGAGAGAGAGAGAGAGAGAGAGAGAGAGAGAGAGAGAGAGAAGATGGGAAGAAGGAAATAGAGAAGAGGGAGAAGGAAGAAGGAACAAAGGAAAAGGAAAAAATAAAGAAAGACAGAAAGAAGGAAAGGAATGAAGATAATAAAAGAGAGAAGAAAAGAAGGATGGGAAGAAGGGAATAGAAGAAAGAGAGAGAAGGAAAAAGAGAAGAAAGGAAAAGGAAGAAAAAGGAAGACAGAAAGGAGGAAAGGAAGAAAGATATTGAAAAAGAGGAGAAAAGAAGAGATGGAAGAAAGGAATAAAAGAAAAAGAAGGGAAAAAAGAGAAGAAAGGAAAAAGAAGAAAAAGGAAGACAAAGAGAGAAAGGGAAGAAAAATATCACCACCACCACCATCACCACTACCACCACCACCATCACCACCACCACCACCATCATCGTCATCATCATTATATAAAATTAAAACAGAAAGCAAAGAGTTTATGAATGAAAGTTATATAGAAAGTTGCGCCCAGTAGCCACATTTAGACCCTCTGTAGCGTGCCTAAATAGATATGAATGAGAGAGAGAGAGAGAGAGAGAGAGAGAGAGAGAGAGAGAGAGAGAGAGAGAGAGAGAGAGAGAGAGAGAGAGAGAGAGAG
>NC_066550.1:11716809-11726809 GCF_024679095.1 Eriocheir sinensis | reverse complement strand
TACGTCTTTTTAATGATGAAGTGATGTAGATTCTTTTTACTTCGATGCAATGTTGAAAAGTAATAGCAAATTTCCACTTGTTTTGATAATAGTATGGGTTTTTTTCCTTTCTCCTAATTTTCTTACTTTTCTCGTTGTTGTTCTTCTTGTACGTAATCATTTTTTTATATATCTTCTTCATCCTCATCATCGCTATCACCACAATCATCTCTATCTCCTCCTCCTCCTCCTCCTTCTTTCCTTTTTCTTTCCTTTCCAACCATTTAATATACTAGGCTTTACGATTTCCCTTCCCTCTATTATTTATCAGAGTGGATGAATGGACATGGAAGCTGGTTAATGAGTATCTACAGTAATTCATATAGGAAAATTAAACTACTCTTTTTTTTGTAATTGAACAGACACGTAAGTTTTATAGTTTAGGATAGATTTTTTTTTTTAGTATCTTCAATATGAATGGACATTGCAATAGAATGAGAGAGCTATTTTGTTAACTATTTTTATTATCGAAATACCTTCTTTCCTTTAGTTTTTATTAGCCTGATAAAATAGTGTTCCAATATTTCATAACTAATATGTTTTGTTCTTAATTAAAAGAAAAAAACTTTCTCCCACTATTTCATAAACCATCCTTATTTTCTTTCACTTAATACAACGTTCTAATAACAACAACTACCTAATGTGTATCTTATTGCTCTGGAAATAATATTCGTCCACTAACTCATCTTCTTGACATTTTAAAAACAATATTCGTCCACCATTCCATACAACAAACCCTTTTTTCATCGTCCCTTGAAATCAAAACTATCATCATTAACATTTTCCACACCTACTAGCCTAATTATGACCTTTGCCTAACACCATTACCCATCAACGTATCATCGTCCAATATATAATACCCAATCCTTATTTTCCTGTCCTTAAAACCAATATTCTTCCACCATTAACATTTTCCAAGCTAATTGCCTTCTCATTTTCACCCTTAATAGTTTCCACACCTGTTAAACTACTCATATTTCTAAGTCTTATAACATTATTCTCCATTAATTAGGAGGACAGACACATCCAATATTCTTCTGCCATTTCCTTTTTCATATCCTCAAAAACACCATTATTCCACCATTAAACAATTGCCACCACCAACTAGCCTAATTATAACCCCATTTCCTTGTCCTAAAATCATTATTCCTCTGCCATTTCCATTTTCATCTTCCACCATTAACATTTTCCACCACCAACTAGCCTAATTATAACCCCATTTCCATGTCCTAAAATCATTATTCTTCTGCCATTTCCATTTTCATCTTCCATTATTAACATTTTCCACCACCAACCAGCCTCATTATGACCTCTGCCTTACAGCATCATACATTTCCGTAACATTTCCTTCCCTCCCATCAATCACGGTTGACAGACGCACACCCTCGGCATTGCTGGCATCCGGGCATCAGGCTAATGGATCTGCCTTTAATAATTTAATTCGTGTCGGCCGGCGCGCAACATGAGTGGTATTAATAAACGATTTACATGATAACACGCGTCCATGGATTGAACTGACGGCTGCCCCTGCATGTATGAAGCGCCGATACGGACACGCGCGCCGAATATGTTAATGGCGGAAAAATTTGGAGGCTTGTGACAGTAGGGAACCCATATTGTTTAACCCTTATGCGAAAGGTAAAAAAACACACAAAAAACGGCAATAATAAGTAGATAAACAGCGATTATTAGTAAAAGTGATAAAGTTAAACAAAATATGGAACAAGAAGATAGATAAACAAATAAAAGATAATAGGCTATTCTACCTTTCTGTCATTCACAAGGAAGCATAGTTGTATAAATTTACATAGAGGTAGATTAAAACAGACAACAGATAGATAAAAAATAGATCAAATACAGATAAACAAACGAACTCACAAGCAAACAAGTAGAAAAATAAAGAAACAAGTAAAAAAAAAAAAGATAATAGGCATATTGTACCATTCCATCAATGTAATTATCTCACTTTGTATTATTTGAGTCAACGCTAAAGAAAATAAAGAAGACGGGAAATAATAAGTAAATAAATAGCAATCATTAGCATAGGTGATGAATATAGAGAAATAAAAGTATGAAGAATAACGATAAATGAAAACGTGAATAACAATGATGTATATAAAGCAAATTGAGTTGAGTAGCGATTATTATGGTCATTGGTATTGGATGATTAGTGAAGAATAATGATTAATAAATGCATGGATGATAATGATAAATACACACCACTTGGACTACAATGATAGATAATTATAAATGATTAGGGTAAAGGAATTTGGACAGTGATTTATCCCTTGTCAAGATGATAGGCTAATAAGAAACAAGAGTAGTACAGCTCTCTATGAAGCAAAATGAATGTTAAATGAATAAATAGAGTTAATAGTGACGAAAGTGAATTGAAATAGTGAAACAAATAGAAAAAAAAAACGATCACTAACCCGCGGAGGAATACAAAACGAATAAATTCCTTCAATATACCAGAAAATCGAGTACATAGTGACATAGCAAATTACAAGCAAGAAAATATATCGTTAAATAAATAAGATT
Source organism: Eriocheir sinensis (assembly GCF_024679095.1). Lineage (NCBI taxonomy): Eukaryota > Metazoa > Arthropoda > Malacostraca > Decapoda > Varunidae > Eriocheir > Eriocheir sinensis. The sequence goes on along the minus strand of NC_066550.1, from coordinate 11,724,229 downwards.
CAAGCTAACAGGAGTGACATGGCGAAAAAGGAAATGAAGAACAAGCACAATATTAAGTGGTGCCTATTGCCCGTGCGGAGGAGAGGCGTTACTAGGCTCACCCTTGACGCAAAACTTTCTCACTCTTGCATCAGGGTTCAAAAAGGGAAGGTATGTCCTGTGAAGCAAGTGGAGTGTTTATGCCTTATTAATTTGACTATATCTTCCTTAGTTATGTTGTTAAGAAGTCGATACAATGTTAAATAATAGTTATGGTAGTGGCTGTTACTGTTTTAATTGTGGTATAGCTAATTTAATTGTTATATTTTAAGTTTTTACTCCTTTTAGTAACTGTCTTCATATTTCTCTTCAAGTGCAGGAAAACTAAGAAAAAAAGTGTTGGAAGGACAAGGAGGACAAAAGACAAGGCTGCTAAGGAAGAAAAGAGGAAAAATATGTTGAGGAGGAAAAAATGGTGAGTAAAATGGTTTTGTTTTGTTTAGTTTTGTTTATTTGTTTTCTTCTTTGGTAATACTAAAGAATGTTATATTGTGTTGCTTTTTATTAATGTCGACCCGCTTGATTTTCACACTGATTAAAAAAACATCAAACAATAGCGAAGATAAGAACATACATGAGAACACAGATACATAAATCATAAATAAGTTAATAAATAGATCAATAACCCAGCTAATAAATACAAATAGATAGAGACAACAGACAATGAAACAAATAAACAAGCAAACAATTGTCTTTATGTAAGTATGTAAGCATGTATGGATGTGTGTATGTATGTATAAGTATGTATGAAATAATTAGAAAAAAAAGTAGGCTAGTTAATCATTATACCACTTCAAAAAACTTCTCTCTCTTTTTCTCTATGTAAGTATGTATGTATGTATGTATGTAGTATATATGTATGTATGTATGTATGTATGTGTGTGTTTGTATGTATATAAGTATAAGAATGTACAGATGAAATAAGAAAGATAGATTAGGCTAGTAACCCATTCTATCGCAAATTTTCTCTCTTTCTCAGTCTGTGTCAGTATGTATGTATGTGTGTACGTATGTGTGTATGTGCGTGTACCTGAGTGACTATTAATCCACAGGTGTCGCCAGGTAGAACAGCGGCATCATTGCTTTCCTAATTGGCGCGTCAGTCAGGTGGGCAGGTGAACCTAACCACCCAATTTACCTGCCCTTAATACACCTCTCCGGAGCGCCCAGGTGACCCGCGAATTGTTACACTTGAGAAGATTACGAAGGTGCGGAATTATTGCCCTGAACGCGATAAATACCCTAAACGTAAATAGAAATGCTTCGGAGTGGAATTGAAGCGTGTCTCATTGAAGTTATTATGTTTGTATTTCCTCGTACACACAAACTTACATAGACAGTGAAAGAGAGTAAATTAGCGATAGAATGGTTCACTAGCCTAATATCTCTTTCTTATTTCATCTATACATTCTTATACTTATATACATACAAACATACATTCATTTTACATTCTTATACTTATATACATACAAGCATACATTCATACGTACATACTTACATAAAGACAAATTTGCATTATTATTTTACCGTGAAAACAAGGAAAATGAGGTGGCGTAACAGCTTAACGTCGTATATCATGACCGAAAAGAGTAAACAAATGAATATGTGTTTAAAGCTTATATGTTACATTGAAAACAGTGTAAATGTAAAAGATAATATAAATGATACAGAAATAAATAAAATATGGTTGTGATTTTCTCTCTATATATATTTTGACAAGAGCAAGGAGGCTGGACGAACAAAGCCAGACTGTATTACGTATCATAACTTACAAAGATACATATTTATAAAGGATTCACCAATACCTTTTAACCTTATTATATACCTGAAATTATAGCATTGATTTAAACATTTCAGTAATCTTCAGCCTGTGATATTTTATTGAGGTAGAATCAAGGGAAAAAAATTATAATTACACCAAATTAAGTAAATATCTCTTATATAAAACAGCGAACATATAGTTAAATGTATTTGTATTTGTAGTTATATAACGAAATAGGTATAGCTACTTTAGAACAAAATTACGTGTTCTTGTTTACCCAGAATTATAAGTATAACAAAGTACAAAGAGACTGAACAAATATCAAACGGAAAAATATATAACCAAAAAGGTAAATATAAATATAAGCCAACACCAAAGAAAAAGAAAAAAGTATTACAAATAAAACTCGAAATGAATACGCCTCAGAACGAAATTATACGATGCTTTTTTTTTTTAGGGAGAATATGCAAAAAACACAGAAAAATACAAATTAAAAAAAATATATATATATAACACGAAGTGGATATGTTTAAGAACGAACGAAACTATATATATATTTTTTGTCAAAATAAGATAAATAAATGAGAACAAAAAATGTCTAAGAGAAAAATATATAACGAGAAATTATGATGATATTTTAGGCAGAATAAGAAAACATAAAAACTAACAAAAAATACCACTGAAAAACAACAACGAAAGACATAACTTGAAACAGATAGTACTTCAGAGGGAAATTATTACGCCCGTGTAAATCTGCGTCTATCTTTATCGAGAGAGAATAAATGGCGAGGCAGCGGATCGGTAATTGATTGGACTAAAAGCAACAGAAATACTGGACGAGAGATGATGTTGGTAATGCTTCCAAACGATACTTTAGCATAGTATTTAAATGTTCCAGTGATATGTTTCAATGTTGTTCCAGTCTTCTATTTCTGCGATCATTTCATTTATATTTGTTTTCTTTATCTTTCAATATACAGAAAGGAAAATATGTACTGGTTCTGAACGATATTTTAGCCTAGTTTTTAAATGTTGCAAGGATATGTTTCAATGTAGTTCCAATCTTCTATTTCTGCGATCATTTCATTTATATTTGTTTTCTTTATCTTCCAACATCCAGAAAGGAAAATATGTACTGGTATTCAGCGATATTTTAGCCTAGTATTTATATGTTGTAGAGATATATTTCAATGTTGTAGTTTTATTGTTCTGTTTTTGTGTTAATTTTATTTATGTTTATTTTCTGCGTCTTTCAACATACAGAAAGGAAAATATATACTGGTTTTGAACGATATTTCAACCTAGTATTAAAATGTTTCAGTGATCTGTTTCAATATGTCGCGTGTCTGTTCTATTTCTGTTTCTTTATTTATTCCATTTACGTTATTTTACAAACGGAGAGGAAGAAAGGATTTGTATTTCATATTTCAGTGTTATAATTTTTCTAGTTTTACTCAATTCACTTCTTTCTTTATATTTCTTAACAGATACGAGGAAGGAGAACTCTATTTAATATTACAATGCCCTATTTCTTTGTTCATTCCAATTATATATGTTTTCCTTTTTTTCTTGTTGTGTCGAAAGAAAAATATATAGTCAATGTCTTAGTAATTCAATATAATTTCAGTGGTGTATTTCTGGGCTCATTCTTTTCATATTTCTTTTCTTTCCCGACATGTAGATAAGACGAAAAGCTTTATATCGATCATGTCGCATTAATTTTCACTCCATTCACAGTTGTTTCCTGTTTCCTCGTCATGCAGATAGAAAGGAAAGCCGTGTATCTCGTGTGTCAATGTTTTATTTCCACTTTCATTCAATTCACTCCTGTTTTCCATTTTTCTTGACATGCAGAGGAAAGGCTTAGTATTTCATCATTGCAGTGTTTTATTTCAGTATTCACTCAATTCACACTCGTTTTCTCTTCCTCTTGGCTGTCAAAATGGAAGAAAACCTTTGTAATTCATGTTCCAATGCTTTCTGTTTTATTCAGTTAATTTTGGCTTGATTTCTTCTCTTGACGCGCAGAAAGTAAAAGAAAACGTTATACTCAATGATACACTGTTCTATTTCGGGCTTCAATTCATTTACACTGTTTTCTATTTCTCTCTCTTGACATGCAAAGACGAAGAAAAGGAGTGGAAGGAGGACAAGGACGAGGAAGAGGACAAGATTATAAGAACGAATTATAGAGGAAGAAAATGTGGTGAGTACAAGATTATATTATTTTTCCTGTTTCATTCCTTTTCTCTCGTTTTCACCTACCGAAATTTTTTATATGTATTTTATGGATAGACTTTCCATAAGTAATGACACGAACGTTAACAAAATTGGACCTTTAATATCTCTCCGATGCTGTAAATAATCTACAAAACGTTAGAAATCAAAGAAAACGAAGTAGAGAGACATTAATAACACAAAGTAAGTTTAATTTGACTAAACACAAAAAAATCTATACAGGTTTATCTGATATGCTAAATGCGTAACAGGATAAAGAAATGTAAATAATGGGACAATTTTACGTAACTGAACTACATTGATTTCTTCTATTTTTGTAAGTAATGACACGAAGGTTAACGAAATTGGACCTTAAATATTTCTTAGATGCTATAAATAATCTCCAAACGGTAGGAATCCTTTTTTTTTTTTTTTTTTTTTTTTTTTTTTGCCCTTGAGCTGTCTCCTTTGTTGTAAGAAAAAAAAAGAAAAAAAACGAAGCGTGGAGTGACGTTACCATCATTCAACACCCGGACGATTGACAACACAAGACACCAAATTACACGCAACCTTTCCGGCTTCTTGACAGCGAAATAAATGAAACAGCGTAAAAAGCGTTGATTGGACGGAGAGGTGTAGAATTATTCGCCTCAACCGTGACAAGACGACGAAGCGAGGAGAAAACTGTACCTTTCGAGACTAACAAACAAGATAGGTGGATAAAAGAATAGAGGTTACTAGAGAAATTAGAGAAACGATGAATTTGCAAGTACGAAATGAATAAAAAATATGAAAAAAAAGAGAGGTAATGATGAACTTAGATGGAATAAAAAGAACAATAACAAATAGAAAAATGAGTAAATATAGATAAATAGGTAAAATAAAAATAGAGATTAATAGAGAAACTACAGAAGCGATGAATAAGCAAATACGAAATAAAGAAAAATAATGAAAGAGAGAGAGAGAGAGAGAGAGAGAGAGAGAGAGAGAGAGAGAATAATAAATCTAGATGGAATAAAAGAACAGTAACAAAGAGAAAAAGAGTGAACAGATGGAAACGAAAATAGCGAATGCATAAGAAAATACTTGAATAAATAAAATAGACAAGAAAATTAAGTAGTACGAGAAACGAAGAGAAATAAAAATAGCTTTCTAGACAAACAACAAGAGAAGTAATTGTGAAGAAACCAAAAAAGTAACAAAGTAAGGTAGAGATTAGAGTAGAAATTTCTTTACTTACTCTGTGTTTTCTTCTCCTCCATTCTTTTCCCCTCCTTTATTTTCATTTCTTGGTTCTTATCTTTTATTTTTATTTTCTTTTGCTTGACTTTAACTTGACTTTCTTACTTACTTTCGTCCTTGCCTCAAAATAATAATAATGAAAACAAAACAAAACAGTTAAAAATATAAGTTAAAGAACGATGATTACTCTTGTTTCTCAGACGATTGAAAATAAAGTCAGTTAAAGAAAATAATGTAGTGGAGTTAGATGACCTTGCTATTGGTGTTTAAATAAGAAATCGAAATGAAAGCCAGAGAGAGAGAGAGAAAATGAATGTTTAAGCATTGACTAACCTAACTTAACCATTCTCTCTCTCGTCAATACTTAAACACACACACGCATGCAAATTAGCGTTAGAGCGAGTTAATGATACAGACCGTGAAGAATTAAGTATATACATATTGACGAAGATAAAAGTGAAATTACAGGTTACTGATGAAATTACGAACATGATGAAAAAAATATACGAGTGCGAAATAAATGAATAATTCTGTTGAAGTGAGTTAATGATACATAGCGCGAATGAGTAAATAAATACATTTTGACGAAGATAAAAAGGAAAATAGACGTTACTGAAGAAAATACGAACATGATGAACAAAATATACGAGTGTAAAATAAATAAACAATAGTGATGGAGTGAGTTAATGATACATAAAAAAAGGAGCGAGTAAATAAATATAGATGAAGATAAAAGCGAAAATAGAAGTTACTGAAGAAAATACGGAAATAAACAAAATAAAAAGTTGGAAATAAATAAATAAAGAGAGAGAGAGAGAGAGAGAGAGAGAGAGAGAGAATGATAATAAGAGAAATAGAGAAGGACTAATGAATCTAGATGGAATAAACCTGAGTTATTAGAACAGGTATACAGGTGGGCAGATACTTAAGAGTCCCACCTTACCTGGCTCTCTCAGACTCACCTGGGAACGCCACACCTGCAACAAGTCACGCCCCCCCCTCCTCCTCCTCCTCCTCCTCCTCCTCCTTCTTCTCTTTTCTTCCTCTTTTTCCTCCTCTTTCTCTCTTTCTCCTCCTCTTGTTATTGTTGTTAATGTTTGTTTTTGTTCTTGTTTATTTTTTTTTTCAGTTTTTTTTGTTCTTTTTCTTCCTTTTCTTCATCTTTCTTTTTCTTGTTTTCTTGTTACTGTTCTTACTTCTCTTGCTCTTGTTCTTCTTCCTCCTCTTCCTCTTTTCCTTCCTCTTCTCTTCCTCTTCTTCTTCTTCCTCTTCCTCAAACATAATTATCAGTTTGGGTGCGTAGGCGAATGGGTGTGGTGTGGGCGCTCTCTCTCTCTCTCTCTCTCTCTCCCTTCCTTAATTTAATGCTATCGGTTTGGCTTCCTGGCGAGGCTTCCAACCCGCTAATGACGCAATTTGCAACGCCTCTGTAAAGTCTGGGGAGATACCTAAAGGGCGTCTGGACCCTTGCCTTGCCCTCAGCCTCAGCCTTCCCCTTAGCCTGAGTCCCTTGTTTATATGGTGAGTTTCTTGCTTGCTTAAGTCTAGTACCTTTATTTAGCTTTCCTTTAGTCAGTCCTTCTTATTTTGATATTTGGTGCTTCTTTCTGGCTCCTTTTATTATTTTCTTGTGTGTTTTCTTTAGCTTGTTTACTTTCCCTTGCTTGTTTATATGGTGATTTTTTTTTTCCTTGCTTAAATTTAGTACCTTATTTAGCTTTCCTTTAGTCAACCCTTTTTTTGGTATTTAGTTCTTCTTTCTGGGTTCCCTTATAAAATTTCTTAACTTTTCCTTAGACTTCATCATTTATTGCTTAGTTTTTTCGCTTGTTTACTTTTCCACACCTAGATTGCTTTCTTTTTTCACCTGAGCATTTTTTAATAACCTCACCTTTACCTTGCTAAATGTATCTTTTCTTTCTTTCCTCTCGCTTTCTTCCTTCCTCTCTTTTTTCACTTATTCTGTCTTTTTTTTTCGCTTGTTTACTTTCCCACATATAAATTGCTTTCCCTTTTCACCTGAGCATTTCTTAATCACCTCACCTTTACCTTGCTAACCGTATCTTTTCTCTCTTTTCCTCTCGCTTTCTTCCTTACTTTCTTTTTCCACTTACTTTCTCACCTGCTCGGCTCCTTTCTTTCTTTACTTCCTCCCTTCCT
>NC_066550.1:11704309-11711809 GCF_024679095.1 Eriocheir sinensis | reverse complement strand
CCTCTTCCTCTTCCTTTTGTCTCTCCCTCCAACCAACTTCTTTATTTGCCTCTTCTCTCTCTCTCTCTCTCTCTCTCTCTCTCTCTCTCTCTCTCTCTCTCTCTCTCTCTCTCTCTCTCTCTCTCTCTCTCTCTCTCTCTCTCTCTCTCTCTCTCGTACCCAGTTAAAGATTTCAATTTCGCTGGCAATAGGTTAGGTTAGATAAGATTATGCTATTCGATGTTTTTTCTTTTTTTTACAACAAAGGAGACAGCTCAAGGGCAACAAAAAGAGTGTAAAAAAAAAAAAAAAAACGCTACTCACCTCTCCCACAACAGACCTAAGTAAAGAGTAGCCAAAACAGCGGTCAATTTCAGGTGGAGTCAACGTTGGCAAATTATCGTACTCATCGCATTCCATTTTCGTAGTTTCTGACCAATAACGAATGCAAAAACAAGCAAACAAACATCAATAAATAGGAGCTTTAACGCTAAATTCAATTTTCTATCGTTATTTGTGTAGGTACGAGAGTTTGAGGCTTAAAAGTAATAAAGACGATGTGGTGAATACGATAATTTGGCAACGCGGGTGGAGAGGTGTCTTGATACTTTCGTACTTTGTCGGTATACGAATATTTCTTGGGTATTTTGAGTAGCGCAATGTCGATTACAGTGACACTACCTTACAATGTGCTATCAATAGTCTTCTTTAGTAATTAAGTAGCGAGGCGTTTCTCGTTCGTCCACACAGCCACGAAAATGACGCTGAAAAACATTAATCATCAAATCTTTCCCGGAAATTAAAGGAAAAGGGAAGGAAGAAAAAATGTGTAATAAATCTGGTCGTGTGAGAGAGAGAGAGAGAGAGAGAGAGAGAGAGAGAGAGATTGAAAAGTAGTAAGAAAGATCGATGGAGAGTGAAGAAATAGCCAGAGAGAGAGAGAGAGAGAGAGAGAGAGAGAGAGAGAGAGAGAGAGTATTAATCTTTGAAAAGGTCTTTGAACAGTCTCGCTTACAACGCGATTGAATTCTCTTCCTAGAATTTCTCTCTCTCTCTCTCTCTCTCTCTCTCTCTCTCTCTCTCTCTCTCTCTCTCTCTAACTATTCTTTCTCTGCTTCGGGGGGGGACAGTTTGACGCAGTAGAAGGGGGAGGGGGGGAGGAGGAGGGGGAAGGAGGGGGGGGGGGGAGGAGGAGGGAAGGGGGGAAGGAGGGGGGAGGGGGGTTAACTTACATGACCTGACCTTTTCCGAACATGAATAAAACTTGAACTGACAAACGAAGAGAGAGAGAGAGAGAGAGAGAGAGAGAGAGAGAGAGAGAGAGAGAGAGAGAGAGAGAGAGAGAGAAATATTAAACTAGATAAGATAAATATTGAACAAGAATCATACATATTTTCAACTGCTATGAATATTCAGGGGGTTTAAACGTTTGGTAAAGACGCCGAAGATACAAAAAGAGAAGGTAAAGAAAGATATATATTAATTACAGAAAGCAGTAAGCTAACCTAACCTATTCCAAGTGCACTAGATTATAATAGGTTAGGTTTGGTTACTAAGGTTAGGTTAGGCTAGGTTAGGTTAGGCCAGGATAGGTTAGGTTAGGTTAGGCCAGGATAGGTTAGGTTAGGTTAGGTTAGGTTAGGTTAGGCCAGGTTAGGTTAGGTTAGGTTAGGCCAGGTTAGGTTAGGTTGGGTTGAGTTGAGCCAGGTTGGGTTGGGTTAGGTTGAGCCAGGTTGGGTTGGTAGGTTAGGTTAGGTTAGGCCAGGTTAGGTTAGGTTAGGTTAGGTTAGGTTAGGCCAGGTTAGGTTAGGCCAGGTTAGGTTAGGCCAGGTTAGGTTAGGTTAGGTTAGGTTAGGTTAGGTTAGGTTAGGCTAGGTTAGGTTAGGTTAGGTTAGGTTAGGTTCTTATTTGCATGGCACTAGGTTATGTTATGTTAGTACTTCAACGGTATGACCTCTCCTCCCTTTCCCCTTCTATTCCCTTCCTTAAAACCGAATTAGAAGAAGCAGTAGAGAAATATATTACAAAAACACCTTACCTAACCCATTTCAGGTACTAGATTAGAATAGGCTAGGCTAGGTTAGGTTTGGTTAGGTTAGGTTAGGTTGTTATTTCAAAGGCACTAGGTTATGTTATGTTACTACTTCAATGGCATGACCTCTCCTCCCTTTCCCCTTCTTTTCCCTTCCTTAAAATCGAATAAGAGGAAGCAGAAGAGGAAATTTTTGAAAAACACTCCTCCTCCTCTTCCTCTTCTTCCTCCTCCTCTTCTACCTCTTCCCAATCGAGATAAAACACCTGTTGATTCGTTATTAAACTGTCACCTCTATTTCCAACGTCACCTGGAGAGGAAACCAGATATCAAGAAGAAATTATATCGTTCTTATTTCTCTAATTTCCCAGTAAGTGCGCAAAATAATCGTGTGTTAAGCAGGATATAATGATTTAGTGTAGTTTACCCTTATAGCTTCGTTTTCTTTCACTACCCGTTGCTCGTTTTTTTCGCTGGGATAACTGAAGGAAATTGGAAGAGGAAGGAAATAGCGAATAGGAGGAGGAGACGAGAAGGGAAGTGAAGGGTAATGATGGGAAGGGAAAGGATAGAATAGGGAAATGGAGAGGAATGGAAAGGAGAAGGGAATAGAAAGGAAAGAATAGGAGATTGAGAAAAGGAAAGGATGGGAAAGAAGATAAAGGGAAAGGAAGGGAAGGATAGGAAAGCAGAGAGAGGGAAGGAAATTGGAATGAAAAAAATAAAAGAAAAGAAAGGAATAGAGAAGAAAGAAAAGGAAATGATATAAAAATAGAGCAAGGGAAAGGAATGGGAGGAGAGAAAATAAAGAAAAGCAAAGGAAAGAAAAGAAAAGAAAAAGAAATAGAAGATTCGGATAATTAAATGGAAAAGAAAGAAAGGAAAGGATAGGAACGGAAATAGAAAAATATTAGATTCGAGAAAAGGAAAGGAAAGTTAAGGTTCACACACACACACACACACACACACACACACACACACACGCAGAGTTATCAAAAGGAATCTTGTGTAAATGTGTGTGTGTGTGTGTGTGTGTACTTGGCCGGCTTAATCAGTTCAGCTCACCTGTTCATCTCTCATTCAGTCCGTGTTCCTTTACCTGCGTTTACCTGTGAGTAATATTAGGGTAGCTAAACTTCTATTAATATATGTTTTAATTTTATATGTAAGTTGTTTTTCTTTCCCGTTTCTATTTTTGGGTAGTTTTTATCATTAATTATTTAGTTACTAGGGAGACGGAATGCTCTTTTTTTTCGGCTTCTCAATTTTTTTTTCCATATTTTCCCATTATTTTCACATATTTAAAAATTCTAACACACCTTTATGCACTTTTCAACGCATTTTTACAGAGTTTTTACAGTTTCATCATTTCAATTTTATATTTTTTGCATATTACAAATTTTTAACACATTTTACACATATTTGTTTACACAGGCTAAGACATTTTTTTGCGGATTTAGGCCTATACAAGTACCCAATATCTTCATGGTCTTTCTCGTCTATTTCTTATTAGTATACATTTCCAGAGCCATAACTCTCTTAATTGTATATAAAACTAACCATATATTTATTCCCTCAAGTATATCTTTTTGTCTTCTCTCCCGTGTCTTTAATGGGGGGTTAATTTTCAAGACCTTTTAAATTTTTAGCTTAGGGTTGAAGGGGTCGATGAAGGAGAGAAGCTTGTTGTCCTTGCTATACAATCTTTTTACTCTTTTTATATATTAGTATTTCATTCTCTTCATTCATTCATTCTTCTTTTCGTTTTCTTTTTTTCTTTGTTTTTCTTTCTTTTCTGCAGTATTTTTTGGGTCTGGGATAAATTTTCAAGACCTTTCAAATTTTTAGCTTAGGGTTGAAGCGATCGATGAAGATGCTCATTTATCTACCTCATCCCAGCTTCTTACCTCCCCCCTTTCCTCCCCCCCCCCCCCCTCCTCCTTCACCTCCTCCTCTGAAACGAGTTAATTAGGAGTTAATTGAAGTTTTATGCTCAAGTTTCGCTCAAGTGGTTGTCGGCGCAGTATTAATTTTCACTTTTTTCGTGTTTTTTTTATATATGATTAATTAGGGTATACAATTTTTTTTTCGATTTTTTTTTTTTTTTGTGTGTGTGTGTTTGTGTGTGGTTCTGTTTGTCTCATTTTCTCTCTTTCTCTTTCTTTATTTTCTCTCTCTCTCTCTCTCTCTCTCTCTCTCTCTCTCTCTCTCTCTCTCTCTCTCTCTCTCTCTCTCTGACATTTACTTCTTATCTCTCGTCTTTCTCCAATTGTTCGCTATTTCATTATTTATTTTGTCGTGTCTTTGCGTCTCTCTCTCTCTCTCTCTCTCTCTCTCTCTCTCTCTCTCTCTCTCTCTCTCCTCTTTCTCTCTCTCTTCTCTCCTTCGTTTTATCCCTTATTTATACGCCTCCTTCGTTTTCTTCATCTCCTTATTCATTCATTTTTTCTCCTTTCCTCCTTCCTTCACGCTTCTCTGTCTCTGTTTTCATTATCTCTTTCTTCTCTCTTCTCCATTCTCTTCATCCTTCCCTCATAGCCTTTATTTAATTATTCTCTCTTCTTTTTCTATTCATCTTCATCAATCTCTTATTTGGTCAGTCTTTCTCCTTTCTCTCTTTTCATCCATCCTTCCTACCTCCTTTTCTTCTTCCTTTCCTTCTTTTCTATTTATTCTTCCTCCTTTTCATCCGTCTCTCTTCCTCTTCTTTTGTCTTTTCTCTTTTTTATCACATTTCTCTTTTCTTCCTTGATTCTTCTCTTTTACTGTCTAATTATCTTTTCTCTTTTCCTTCTTTCTTTCCTTTTCTTCCTTTTTCTTCTCTTTCATTTTTCTGTTTTCTTTGACATATCTCTGTCCTAACTTTTCCTCCCTCCTCCTCCTCCTCCTCCGTCTCTTTTCTCTCTTTATCGGCCATTTATTCTCCCTCCCTCCTCCCTTCTCCCTCTCTTTCCTCCCTCCCTCCCCCCTTCCTCCTTTATCTCCCTTTCTCGTTAAACACAATAATATTTTGCTTGTATTTCAACTCTCCCTCCCTCCCTCCCTCTCTCCATCTCTCCCTCCTGTGTTTATTGCTTTCTCCCTCTTGCTCTCTCTCTTCCCTCCCTCTCTCTCTCTCCCTCTCTCTCTCTCTCTCCCCCGTTCTCTCTTTTCCACCTTTATAAAATTAGGAAATACATTTATTCTTTAGTTTTTGTTTAATTTAATATCAACTGTTCAATTCTTTACTCTTAATTCTTGTTTATTCCTTTCTTTATTAATCTTTATTCTTCTCTATATCCTTATTACTGTCATTATTCGTACATGTCTTTTTCTCGTTCTTCTTTTTCTTCTTCTTTTTCTTCTTCTTGTTCGTGTTGTTCTTTTTCTTTTTCCTCTTGTTCCAGTTCTTTTTTTTTGTTCCTCTTCTACTACTACTACTACTACTACTACTACTACAACAGGTAACCAATCAGTAGGACAGGTGTTGCCACGCTCCCACCAGGTAGCAAACAGGAGAAGCGACAATAACACCCATAATTTCGCTGTCCAGATTAATATAAGTGTTTACAAGGGGCGAGGAACGTGTGTGTGTGTGTGTGTGTGTGTGTGTGTGTGTGTGTGTGTGTGGACGTGGGTGTGTGTGGAGGGGGTTGAGGGATGAGGTGATGAAAGGAACAGATGAGAGAGAGAGAGAGAGAGAGAGAGAGAGAGAGAGAGAGAGAGAGAGAGAGAGAGAGAGAGAGAGAGTATGGACAATTAATCAAATGGAGAAAGAAAAAGAATGACAGAAAAAAAAGGAAGAAAAGGAAATAAAAGGGGTAGAAGAGAGAGAGAGAGAGAGAGAGAGAGAGAGAGAGAGAGAGAGAGAGAGACCCATTGAACTTCCCGTTGCTTTATTTGTTTACTGCTTGTGGCTTACTCTCTCTCTCTCTCTCTCTCTCTCTCTCTCTCTCTCTCTCTCTCTCTCTCTCTCTCTCTCTCTCTCTCTCTCAACACTATATATTATTTAGTACTCTTCTTTACTTTACCGTTTCACAATCAATTAAATGTGTGTGTGTGTGTGTGTGTGTGTGTGTGTGTGTGTGTGTGTGTGTGTGTGTGTGTGTGTTTAGGGCTGGAAACACGACGATTCTAAATAATTAATAGAAACAGACTCTATTTATCTTCATATGAGAGAGAGAGAGAGAGAGAGAGAGAGAGAGAGAGAGAATGTTTGGGAGGTGAATATGTGAATGCGTGAGTGTGTATGTGTGTGTGTGTGTGTGTGTGTGTGTGTGTGTGTGTGTGTGTGTGTGTGTGTGTCGCGGTAGTTGATTAGCCCAGCTTGGTGAAGGCTCAGGAAGAGGAGGAGGAGGAGGAGGAGGAGGAGGAGATGAAGCTTGTGGAATGTGGATGAAGGGGGAGGAGAGAAGGGAAATCGAAGGAAGAAGAGGAAGGAGGAGGAGGAGGAAGAGGAAGAGGAAGGAGGAAGAGGAAGAGGAGAAGAGGAGATAAAGAGGATGTGAGCTCCGAGTCGTTGCAAAGGACTAGGGATCATGAGAGGAGGAGGAGGAGGAGGAGGAGGAAGACAGGAATATAGAAGAGAGGAAGGAGTACAAATTGTAGAAAGGAGATAACGTCAAGAAGAGAGAAGAGGATGAGGGGGAGGAGGAGGAGGAGGAGGAGGGGAGGAAGAGGAGGAGGAGGAGGAGGAGGAAGAGGAAGAGGTGTAACATGTAAGGAGGGGAAGAAGAGGAGAAGGGAAGAATAGTAATGAGAGACAGGAGATGACCATTAGGAAGAAGAAGAAGAAGAAGAAGAAGAAGAAAAAGAAGAAAAAAAAAGAAAACTAACCAAAAATAGATAAAAATAAATACCACAATAGATAGACAGACAGACAGACAGATATATAGATAAATAGATAAATAAATAAATAGACTGATAAATAGGAATAAAGAAAAGGAACCCAAAAGAAAAAGAAAAGACAAACAAAACAAAAGAAAAGAAAAAAACAAAAAACAAGAGTAGATAAATGGAGGAGGAAGAGGAGGAGGAGGAGGAGGAAGAGAGAGGAGGAAGGGGTCGTAATCTCTCTAGCAAGCAGGAAAAGGGAGGGGGGAGGAAGAGGGGGATGAGGGGGTGGAGGGGGGGGTGTAATAGATGGGGTGTCAGGAGGGGGTGACGCGTCCAAGGCTTGTCTCACTCCCGTCTTAATTGCCGTGTGTGTGTGTGTGTGTGTGTGTGTGTGTGTGTGTGTGTGTGTGTGTGTGTGAGTGAGAGTGTGTGTGTGAGAGAGAGAGAGATAGATGGTTTGAAATGGTATTGTATTTATAAAAGAATGTAAAGAAATAAAATGAGAGAGAGAGAGAGAGAGAGAGAGAGAGAGAGAGAGAGAGAGAGAAAAGGAATATAAGAGAAGAGAGGAAATTAATATGTATATATAAAAGAATTTAAAGAAATAAAATGAGAGAGAGAGAGAGAGAGAGAGAGAGAGAGAGAAGAGAAGAGCGGAAATGAAAATGTATTTA
>NC_066550.1:11686809-11699309 GCF_024679095.1 Eriocheir sinensis | reverse complement strand
CCTCCTCCACAGACTGAGGAATTTAAACCGTGAAGGAAAATTAGTTTGCAGTAATAGCCTGTTTGTTGTTGTTGTTGTTGTTGTTGTTGTTGTTGTTGTTGTTGTTGTTGTTGTTGAATTTATTGTACTTGACGATGCTTTTTTATTCTTTTTTTCGTCTTTTCCATTTCCTTTTCGTTTTCTGTCTCCTTTCTTTTTCTCCTCTTCTTTTTTTTCTTTTTTCTTTTACTTTCTATCAGTGTCATTTTCCTTCCTTTCCTCCCCTTTTTTTCCCTTCTTCGTTTTCCATTCTTTTCCTTTCTCCCTCTTCCTCTGTTCCTCTCTCCATTTCTTTCTCTTCATTGCTCTCCTTCTCTTCCTTCCTTCCACTCATTCTCTTTATTTCTCTCTTCTTTTTATCTCCCCTTCTCTTCTTCCTCTGTTTTATCCACTCTTTTTATCCTTCTCTTTCTTTTTCTATTCATTCTTTCTACTCTCCCTCTATTAATCTCTTCTTCTTTTCCTCCCTTTCTCTCTCCTTTCCTTCCTTCCCTCTTTCTTTACCTTCCTTTCTTTCTTCCTTCCCACTCTCTTTACCTTCTCCTCTCTGTCTCTTCCCACCTTCCCTTCTATTCTTTCTCCCTCTCTCTCCCTTCCTCTCTGTCTCTCCCTCTCGCCCTTTACCTTCCCGTCCGTATCTACATCCCACCTTTCCCTTCCACTCTCCCTCCCTCTCTCTCTCTCTCCCTGTGTCAATATTGGCTCCGCGTGATGAGTTGCCTCCCATTCATTCATTCCTTTACTCATTCATTCATTCACCTTTTCTCTTCACGGCAGCAAAGAACACACACACACACACACACACACACACACACACACACACACACACACACACACACACACACACAAGCTATTCATTTTTCTTTCCTTTTGTACCTATTTTTTTCCTTTTTTATTCATTCATCAGTATTTCTTTTTCTTTTTTTTTACTTCGTGTCTATACAGTTTATTTTCTACACAAGCAATTTTTTTCCTTGCATTTTGTTTTCTTCTTTTCTTTCTCTTTTTTGCTATTTTCTTATTTATTATTTATGCATGCACAATGAGAGAGAGAGAGAGAGAGAGAGAGAGAGAGAGAGAGAGAGGGGTAACTAATGTGTGAAATAAAATTAATAACACAGACCAACGATAGAAAACAATGATAATCTTGCCATTAATTATCATCTTCTCTCCAAGGCCACGCACCCGCACAGTTATCTCACCTGCACGTCTGTCCGGCACGCAACACTTAAACGCTGCTAATTACCTGCCCGAGGAAAAAACACACCTTGATATCCGTTCTCACCTGTAATAATTCTCGAATCGTGGGTCATGTTTTTTGGGGCCCCTGATAAAACGTGGTGTAGACGAGACTTGTAAATAATGAAGGAGGAAAGTATGAAAAGGGAGAGGAAAGGCATTTGAAAAGGGAATAGTTTGTAAGGAAAAGGCAAATGGAAAGATTGAAGAAGGAAAATAACTAAAAGGAAAGGGAAGTAGGAGTAACAAAGGAAAATGATTGGAAAAGAAAAGGATTAAATGGAAAAGGAAAAAAAGCAAGGAAAAGCATTAAAAGGAAAAGAAACAAAAATGAAAAATAAGAAAAAAAGCAAGGAAAAGAATTAAAATGAAATGGAAAACAACAAAAAATATGGAAAAAGAAAAGGCAAAAGATTATAAAAGGAAAAGAAAAGGATGAAAAGGGAAAAAGATTAATAAGAAAAAAACATCAGAAAAGGGATTAAAGAAAAGGAAGGGGATTGAAAATAATAAAGAAAAACAAGCCAAGAGAGAGAGAGAGAAGCACACAGACACACACGCGGATCGATCCCAAATAACAGGCTTGAAAAAAACACACATAAAAACACAAAACAAACACCACCCAAACATTACACAATTCCTCGCGTGATGTTTTACCGTTTGTTTCGACTTCTGACACTCGGGCCGTTTAGCGAAATGGTCTGGGGTTTTTTTTTTTTGGGGGGGGGGTGGTTTTTTTTTTTTTTTTCTTTTTTTTTCTTGGTTATTATTCCCGCGAGAAGTGTGAGGTGTGTTGTTGTTGTTGTTGTTGTTGTTGCTGACGTGAAGGCGGTCTGTTATTACGTCTGTTATTAAAACGTCATTAGCTGTTGTTTTTGTTTTGTTTTGTTTTGTATTGTTTGGTTTGGTGGGTTCTTATCCGGCTAATGCAACAACGACAACAACAACAACAACAACAACAACAACAACAACAATTACTACTACTATTAATACTTTTTCATCTTTTTTCTTCGTTTTTCTTCCTCTTCTTTTTCTTCTTCTTATTCTTATACGTTAATCCCATAACAACAACAACAACTACTACAACTACTACTACTACTACTACTACTACTACTACTACTACTACTACTACTACTACTACTACTACTACTACTACTACTACTACTACTACTACTACTGTTACTTTTATTAGAGAAAGATGAGGAGAATGATGATTAGGAAATGAATAAGAAGGAGGAGGAGGAGGAGGAGGAGAGGAGGAGAGAAAAAAAAACTTAGAGTACGTTTCTTGATATTTAACTAGAACACACACACACACACACACACACAGACACACACACACAGATGAGACAAAGGTTTATGAGAGAGAGAGAGAGAGAGAGAGAGAGAGAGAGAATGGGCAACTTGGCTAAATTTTGATGCATAACAAAAATGAATAAATTAGAGAAGAAAGGGAATTTTTTTTGTTTGTTTTTTTGCGTTTAAGATGAACGTTTTTTATTATTTTCTTTTTTTTTCTTTTTTCTTTCTTTATTTTATCTGTCTGTCCATGTTTTGTATTTTTTTATATATTTTTTTTCTTTTCTCTCTCTCTCTCTCTCTCTCTCTCTCTCTCTCTCTCTCTCTCGTTTTCTTCCTCTTCATCATCTTATCAGAAAATGGAAGTCAGTTTCATTCTAAATCTTCCTCGTTTTTCTGCAATTCTTCTTTCCTATTTCCATTTTTCCTTTCGTTCTTTTTCTTCACTAATGCACTTGTTTTTTTTCTCCTCTTTCTCTTCTCTATTTCTTTCATATCTTTCTCCCTTGCATCACATTTTCTCTTAATGGAATTCCGTAGTCTGTAAAAAGTGTACGAGTGTTTTTTTTTTCTCTTATGTTTTATTTTTTTTCACTTTTCGATATTATTTCTTATTAAAACGATGTGGATGTTTCTCACGCTGAATATTTAGTGGTCTGTTTATTATTTCACAACACACACGTTACTATTATCATTTCCAAGATGGTATTATGGCAAAGGTTTTCCCCGTATTCAAAATCCACCCATGATTTATTTCTGTTTCATATTTTAGTAAGATAATTATGAGGTGAAGTTTTCGTAAAAATATTTATAAATTCCAAAAAAAATAATGCTTGTGTTTTTTGTGCCTGAATTTATAATACATTTGTTTTTTACTTGACATATAAACCTCTTATGCCAAATTTATAAATATATGTTTAATTTAAATTCTCATTACCTGTCTTTACCTGAATATTAGTTACTTGTATTTCCCTACGTTACCAAATACCAGCTTTACCTAAATTTGAAATACTTACTCTTATCTAAACATCAAATATCTATCTATAACTAATCAATAATATCTCTACTTACTTAAATTATATAAATACTTGTTCTTATCTAAATCATAAATATCGGTTTTACCTAAATTTCAAATACCTGTTCTTACCTAAAAAAAATCCCAGTTCTTACTTAAATTACTACTATTACTTGCTCTTGTTTGTAACCATTAATACCTACCTGTTTCATCTCAATTTTAAATACCTGTTTTTACCTCAACATTCCTTTATTCTTAACTCTTCACCTTATCAGTTTTATTTTTCCTTCCAGGTTGCACAGTCTCCCGGCGATTAGCGACCTACTCAAGGAAGCCGCCGTGATCCAGGTGAGCGTTGATAATCGCGGCAGGTGAGCGGACGAGGAGGAGGAAGCCCCGACGATGACCAGGTGAGGAGAGGAGGGAAGGATGGAGGGAAGGAGGGAAGAGAGTGTAAGGTAGGAAAGGGCGATGGGTGAAGGGAAGAAGGAAGTATGAGGGAGAAAAAAGGAATAAACGATGTGAGAAAGTGAATGAGGATGGAAGAAAGGGAAAGTTGGGAGAAAGAAAGAGAAGAGGAAAAAGAAGGGAAGGGAACGTGAAGGAAAGGAAAGAAGAAAGAGGAAGATTAACAAAGAGGAGGGAAGAAGGAAGGAAGGAAGAGGGAGGATGTGAGGAAAGGAAGGAGGAAATTAAAACGAAGAACGAGAGAGAAAAGAAAGAAGAGAAGGAAATGATAAAAGAAAAAAGGAAGAAAGAGGAAGGAGGGGAAGAATGAAAGAAAGAAGAAAGAGGGAGGAGGGGAAGGAGGAAAAAAAGAAGAAAGAAAGAGGAAAGAGAGAGAAGGAAATGAATTAAAGAAGGAAAGAAAAACGAGGATGGGGAGGTAAAAAAAGAACCTTACCATTGCAAATACTCTCTCTCTCTCTCTCTCTCTCTCTCTCTCTCTCTTCAGGTATAAACGTAGAGGAAGAAAAGAGAGATAAAAGAAGGAAATACAAAAAGAAAGAAAAAAATAATAAACAGAAACGTTGAAGAGAAAAAACATGAAACAAAAGAAAGAAAAATAAAGAAAAAAATGATAAACGAAGAGAAACAAACAAAAGAAAAAAGATTACATTGGTCTTTTGTATTTTTCTCCCTCTCTCTCTCTCTCCCTCTCTCTCTCTCCCTCTTGAATGGAGGGAGGAAGGGGAAGGAAAAAAAGGAAATGGAAGAGAAAGGAAGGGAAGAGGAGGGAAAGAATAGAGGGGAAGGGAAGTAAAGGAAGGAGGGAGAGGCTCACGGTAATGGATCAAGCCTGGCTACTTTTTTTTCCTTACTTTTTTCCTTCCTTTTTTTTCCTTTTCCTTTTTTCCCCTTTTATTTTTGTTTCTTCCTCGTCTCCCGAGTTTATCCTGCTTGTATCTGTTCTTTTGTTCGCTTCTTCTGTTTCGAGAGTAAGAGGGGAAAGATAGATAGCTTGATAGGAGGAGGAGGAGGAGGAGGAGGAGGAGGAGAGACAGACGAGAATAAACAACAGGAATATCGAAAGAGGAAAGCACAGAATAACAACGAGAGAAAAAAAGGAGGAAGAAGGAAGAAGAGAATGAGGAAGAAGAAAAGGAAGAGGAGGTGAAGAAAGACGAAGAGGAGGAGGAGAAAGAGGAATATCATAATAACTACGAAAGAAGGAAGAAGGAAAAACAAAGAAGACAAGGAAGAAAATGAAGAGAGGAGAAGATAAGAAAGACGAGGAGGAGGAGAAAGAGGAAGAAGGAAAGACAAAGAAGAAAAGGAAGAGAAGGAAGAAGAAAATGAGGGAAAGGAGAAGGAGGAGGAAGAGAAATATGATGATGAGAAGAGAAAGAGGAAAAATAAAAGGAACACAGGAAGAAGATAGATCACAATAACAACCAAGGAAGGAAAAGAGGAGACGAAGAGAAGAGAAGAGGAGGAGGAGGAGGTGGAGGAGGACCATTAAAAACAACAAACGGAAAAGCGTCCATCTATAATACCCAAGAACAAGATAAACAGACTAACCAAACTACAGGATAATACCAGTAATAAGATAAATAACGAAAAAGCGTCTATCAACAACACACAACAACAAGATAAACAAACTAAACAAACTACAGGATAATAACAGTAATAACATAAATAATGGATAAAAGAAAATACTCAAATTCCTCCAGACAAGCGGAAAAAAGGGTCCGTAACAAAGCGATTTTAATGGTCAGCGGTGGGCCAGACAGCATAAATCCCTCCTGTCTCCGTCCGGTCTTGCCTCATCGCCGGCTCATAACGATGTTCTCTATTTTCCACCGTGCCCCGACATGTCCATTTATCTTCGTTCAATTACTCGAGAAAAAATGCTCTTTCATACAACATTTATTTTATCGCGAATAGACAAACACAATTTACTTTATTTTCTGTGTTTTTTGGGCGGTGTTTTTTTTTATGTGTGTGAATCGAAAACCAGGGATATAAAAAAAATTGCGTGTATAGAAAAAATATACTCAGACAGACAGACACTCAGACATTGACAAGCACTTTTTCATTTTCAGAAATTGTTTATTTGTTTGTTTGTTTGTTTATTTTTCAAAACGGATAAATATAAACTACAACAATTTCGTGTGTGTGTGTGTGTGTGTGTGTGTGTGTGTGTGTGTGTGTGTGTGTGTGTGTGTGTGTGTGTTTCTTTCCTTCCTTCATGCCCCCCATCAAATCACACACACACGCACACACACACCCACCCCCACACACACACACACACACACACACACACACACACCAGACCCCGCGCATAAGAGAAAAAAACTAACACTATTTTAATGTTTTATTACCAAGAAAAAACAAATCCAGTTAAATTGATGTGGCTGAGGAAGGGGAGGGGGGAAGGAGGAGGAAGGGGGGAGGAGGAGGAGGGGAGGGGGGGAGAGATAACAGGTAAGGTGTCTATTAATATCTCAGGTAAAAGAAAATACAGGTGTGACTTTTTCTATTTTTTTATTATTATTATTATTATTTTTTTTTTGGTTGCAAGGATGTGAGGGTTAAGAGGGGGACTATAGGAGGAGGAGGAGGAGGAGGAGGAGGAGGAAGAGGAAGAAGAGGAAGGGATTATCTTTGTTATAGGGATTAAATTCGCAAGAATGGACAAGAGAAACAGAGTAATACGCAGCTCTCTCTCTCTCTCTCTCTCTCTCTGTGTAGTCTATCCTTTTTTTTCTTTTGCTTTTCACATTCTATATTTTTCTTCTTCTCTCTCTTCATCCTCCTGTTGTTGTTTTTGTTGTTGTTGTTTCTGTTTTTTTTATGCTTTGATTCCCGCTTCGTTATTTTGGGCTCCTGTTTGGTGAAGCGTATGTTTGTTTGTTTGTTTGTGTTTGTGCGTTCGTTATTGCTTGTATTGTGTGGTGGCGGTGTTTTTTTTTATTGTATGTTTTGTTTACCTGGATGTAGTTACCTGTGTGTGTGTGTGTGTGTGTGTGTGTGTGTGTGTGTTTTTCAAGTGACTGTCTATGTATAAATTTCTCCTCCTCCTCCTCTTCTTCTTTCTCCTCCTCCTCCTCCTCCTGCTCCTCTTCTTCTTTCTCCTCCTCCTCCTCCTCCTCATCATCATCATCATCATCATCATCATCATCCTTTTGCTTTCCCTCCTCCAATTTCTCCTTCATCCACTTTTTTATTCATTTATCTTTTTTATCTTTCACCTTTTTTTTATTCATCGCCTACTTTATTATGCTCCAATATTTACTCCTCCTTTTCTATTCTTCCCTTCTTTCCTTCTTCCCTTTTATCTCCCATTTATCAGTCTTCTCCCTGATCCTAAATTTATCATGTTTCCACGCGGTTAAAATGAAAAAAATATCATCAACTTGTATCGATAATGAATTCTTTTTGGTTATCATTAATTTTGCACTCAAAACAAACAAACATTAAAAAAACGAGCCTACCTGAAACCCAAAGGACTTAAAACAGCGTACAGGTGTTATAGGCCTAGAGATCAATTAAAAAAAAAGTTAGGTATGAAGTCAGGTAGAGAGGAAGGTGTGTGTGTGTGTGTGTGTGTGTGTTAGAGACTTAGAACAGAGCACACGCTTGTTAAGACAGAAGCCGGATCAACTCTTGTATGTGTGTGTGTGTGTGTGTGTGTGTGTGTGTGTGTGTGTGTGTGTGTGTGTGTGTGTGTGTGTGTATGTTGGTTTCGTTTGTTTCATATTAGTCCAATTGAAAATAATTAACAAAAGAAAGAAATGAAGAAGAAAAGAAAAGTGTCGAGAAGGGAAAAGAAGAAATAGAACATAAAGAAACGGAGAAAGAAGGAAAAGAAAGAAAGAAAAGAAAGAAAGAAAGGAAAAGTTAACCATCACCGAAAAAAAATAAAAAAGAATGCATGGAAAATAAATATGTGGAAAAAAGTGAAGAAAATAGATAGGTAGGAAATAGACCAATAAAAAATAAAGAAGACAAAGAAAGAAGGAAGATAGGGAGAAGAAAAAATCAACAAATTGCAAGAAGACAGGAAAAGACAAGGAAGAAAAGTGAAAAAGAAGAAAGAAAATATATAACTGAATAGAAAAATAAGGAAAGATAGAAGAGGAAGAAGAAAGAATGGAAGAAGAGAAAGTTTACAATTCCTCAAAGACAAGAAGACAAAGAAGAAAACAAGAGGAAGAAAAAGGGAAGAAAAGAAAGGATTAAATATGTAAATTGTGAAAGAATAAAGAAAAAGAACAGAAGGAAGAAAGATTGGAAGAAAAGAATGGAAAAATCACAATTCCTCTAAGAAAAGAAGACAATGAAGAAATCAAGAAGAAAAGGGAAAAAAAAAAGAATTAAATATGTATAAAAGAACAGGAGGAAGAAAAATTGATAGAAAAGAATGGAAAAATCACAATCCCTCTAAGAAGACAAAGAAGGAAGAAAAAGGGAAGAAAAGAGGAAGAAAAGGAAGCAGATCTTAATATTTCTCGCCTTCCGGTGACTGAAGGAAGAAAGTGAGAGCGACAAAAGTTTTAATTTGAATCTGTTCCTCCTCTTCCTCTTGTTCCTCTTGATCCTCTTCCTCCTCTTCATTCTCTTCCTCTTCTACTTTTTTTATGTTCGTGTTCCTTTGGGTATTTTGACTTTCGCCTTTCTAGAGAGTGTAGATTTAAATGCTTCAACCTGTCTTCATAAGGCAAGTTAGATGAAGGGGTAGAAGGGGGTTGAAGGGGGAAGTGGGTGTAGTATTAGGCCGCTGCTGTACGCCAATAGATGAAGGGGTAGATGGGGTAGAAGGGGTAGAAGGGGGGCTGAGGGGCTGGGTGGTATACTGTTAGGCCGCTGCTGTATGTCGGCCATAACTCGCAGTGAGCGTCAGAGAGTTCCTAACATTCCTCTTAACTTTGTTCCTTGACGAATAAACTACACTTAATATTGTCCTCCCTCCCCACCATACCCCCCCTCCCCCTCTCTCTCTCACCCCCTCTCCTTTCCCCTTATTTATCTCCCTTGTTTTATCCTCCCTTACACCTTCTCCCTTCTCTTTCCTCACTAACCCCCCCTTCTCAATCCCTCCCTTGTCCTTATACTTTTCTTCTCTCCCCCTCTCCTCCCTTTTCCTCAATTATCAATCCCTCCCTCCTACCTTCACACTTCTCTCCCTTAGTTAGTTATTTCTCCCTCTCCTCCCTCCTTCTCTTTCCCCCTTTTCCTTCTCCCTTTTCCTGATTCTCCCCCTTTCCTTCCTTCCTCCCCTTTCCTCCCATCTCTCTCTCTCTCTCTCTCTCTCTCTCTCTCTCTCTCTCTCTCTCTCTCTCTCTCTCTCTCTCTCTCTCAAGCAAGCACTAACAACAACAACAAACACACAAACAAACAAACAAGAACAAACACCCGCCAACAATAACAAATTAAGTCTCTCCCGTGTGTGTGTGTGTGTGTGTGTGTGTGTGTGTGTGTCTGTGTGCGTGTGTGTGTGCGTGCGTGCTTCAGAAGTCCCGAACGCAGATACTGAACCCCTTTGTGACGCATCTGCGAGGAGGCGGAGGAGGAGGAGGAAGAGGAGGAGGAGGAGGAGGAGGAGGAGGAGGAGGAAAGGATTTGTTAATTAAGGAAGACGTGAAGGGAGAATCAGAGCAAAAGAGCGAAGAGGAGGAGGAGGAGGAGGAGGAGGAGGAAAAAAAGAAGACATAAGTAGGAGAATAAGAGAAGTAGAGTGAAGGATGAGGACAAGAGGAGGAGGAGAGGAGGAGGAGGAGGAGGAAAGGAGATAAGGAGGAGGAGGAGGAGGAAGAGAGGGACAAAGCCTGAAGGAGAATGGGTGCAGAAGGAGGAGGAGGAGGAGGAGGAGGAACAGAAGGAGAAGAGGAGGAAGAGTAAGAGGAGGAGGAGGAGGAGGAAGAGGAGGCGAGGAAAGGTCATTTGTAATCCAGAAGTTAGTCACATCTATCTCCCGGGGGCGCTCTCTCTCTCTCTCTCTCTCTCTCTCTCTCTCTCTCTCTCTCTCTCTCCATGGGTTGAGGAAGAGTGATGGAGAGAAAGATACGTCAATACCTTTTTCTGGAGGAGGAGGAGGAGGAGGAGGAGGATCATATAGGAGGAAGAGGAGGTCATAGAGAAGGAAGAGGAGGTCATAGTGAGGAGGAGGAGGAGGATGTGGTGGTCATATACGAGGGGGAGGAGGAGGAGGAGGAGGAGGAGGAGGATTGTAAAGAAGGAAGGGAAGATGGTGAGTGACTGAAGGAGGAAGGAAAGAAGGAGGAGTTTATGGAGAGGCAGGAAGAGGAGGAGGAGGAGGAGGAGGAGGAGGAAGAGGAAGACGATGAAGTTAAGAAAAGGAAAGAAAAACGAAAGAGAAAAAATCACAGTTTCTTTCATATGTTATTTTTTTTCATTTTTTTAGGGATTTTTTTATCTTTTCATAACAAAAAAGAAAAAAAACACAAGTTAACATTAAATCACTCATTTCTCCTGTAATTAAATACCTGAATTACTGTATTTTTCCTCTTTTAATTTGAGTTACTGTATTTTTCCTTTTAATTCGAATTACTGTATTTTCCCTTTTAATTTGAGTTACTGTATTTTTCCTCTTTTAATTTGAGTTACTGTATTTTTCCTTTTTTAATTTGAGTTACTGTATTTTCCTCTTTTAATTTGAGTTACTGCATTTTCCTCTTTTAATTTGAGTTACTGTATTTTCCTCTTTTAATTTGAGTTACTGTATTTTCCTCTTTTAATTTGAGTTACTGTATTTTCCTCTTTTAATTTGAGTTACTGTATTTTCCTCTTTTAATTTGAGTTACTGTATTTTCCTCTTTTAATTTGAGTTACTGTATTTTCCTCTTTTAATTTGAGTTACTGTATTTTCCTCTTTTAATTTGAGTTACTGTATTTTCCTCTTTTAATTTGAGTTACTGTATTTTCCTCTTTTAATTTGAGTTACTGTATTTTTCCTCTTTTAATTTGAGTTACTGTATTTTCCTCTTTAATTCGAGTTAATGTATTTTTCCTCTTAATTCGAGTTACTGTATTTTCCTCTTTTAATTTGAGTTACTGTATTTTCCTATTTTAATTTGAGCTACTGTATTTTCCTATTTTAATTAGAGTTACTGTATTTCTCCTATTTTAATTCGAGTTACTGTATTTTCCTCTTTTAATTTGAGTTACTGTAAAATAAAATAAGAAGTAAAATGAAGTAAGGAAAAAGAAAAACAGTAAAAAAAGTAGAAATAAAGAAAAAGTAAGGAAAAGTAAAATAGAGTATAATACAGTAAAAAAGTAAAATAAACCAAAATAAAATAAAATAAAAAATAAAGTAAGAAAAAAATAGAACAGTAAAAAATGAAGTAAGAAAAAAGATTAAAAAAAGTAAAACAAAATCAGCAGAAAAGTAAAATTAAGCAAAAAAAAAAATTAAAACAAAGTAAAAAATAAATAAAATAAAGTAAGGGATAGATAGAAAACAGGATAAACAGAAGTAAAATAGAAAACAGGATAAACAAAAGTAAAATAGAAAACAGGATAAACAAAAGTAAAATAGAAAACAGGATAAACAAAAGTAAAATAGAAAACAGGATAAACAAAAGAAAACAGGTTAAACAAAAGTAAAATAGAAAACAGGATAAACAAAAGTAAAATAGAAAACAGGATAAACAAAAGTAAAATAGAAAACAGGTTAAACAAAAGTAAAATAGAAAACAGGATAAACAAAAGTAAAATAGAAAACAGGATAAACAAAAGTAAAATAGAAAACAGGATAAACAAAAGTAAAATAGAAAACAGGATAAACAAAAGTAAAATAGAAAACAGGATAAAACAAAAGTAAAATAGAAAACAGGATAAACAAAAGTAAAATAGAAAACAGGATAAAACAAAAGTAAAATAGAAAACAGGATAAAACAAAAGTAAAATAGAAAACAGGATAAACAAAAATAAAGTAAAAAACAGGTTAAACAAAAGTAAAATAGAAAACAGTATAAAACAAAAGTAAAATAGAAAACAGGTTAAAACAAAAGTAAAATAGAAAACAGGATAAACAAAAGTAAAATAGAAAACAGGATAAAACAAAAGTAAAATAGAAAACAGGATAAACAAAAGTAAAATAGAAAACAGGATAAAACAAAAGTAAAATAGAAAACAGGATAAAACAAAAGTAAAATAGAAAACAGGATAAAACAAAAGTAAAATAGAAAACAGGATAAAACAAAAGTAAAATAGAAAACAGGATAAACAAAA
The DNA here is from genome assembly GCF_024679095.1 of Eriocheir sinensis. Lineage (NCBI taxonomy): Eukaryota > Metazoa > Arthropoda > Malacostraca > Decapoda > Varunidae > Eriocheir > Eriocheir sinensis. The sequence continues at coordinate 11,687,017 of NC_066550.1, read as the reverse complement.
ATAAAATAAAAAAACAGGTTAAACAAAAGTAAAATAGAAAACAGGATAAAACAAAAGTAAAATAGAAAACAGGTTAAAACAAAAGTAAAATAGAAAACAGGATAAACAAAAGTAAAATAGAAAACAGGTTAAAACAAAAGTAAAATAGAAAACAGGATAAAACAAAAGTAAAATAGAAAACAGTTTAAAACAAAAGTAAAATAGAAAA
>NC_066550.1:11639309-11679309 GCF_024679095.1 Eriocheir sinensis | reverse complement strand
CTTATTCTTTTTTCTTTTCTTTTTTTTTCTTTCTTTCCTCTCCTTTCTTCTTTTTTTCTTCTCTCTTCTCCTTCCTTCCTTTTCATTCTTCTTATACTTCTGTTTTTTTTTTACATTATTTTTTTTTCTTCTTTTTCATCTTCCACACAGAACACAATCCCATCCTCCTCCTCCTCCTCCTCCTCTTCCTCTTCCGCCACCTCATCATCAGCAATCCCAGACCAATACATCAAACACACACACACACACACACACACACACACACACATACACCAGACGTATCTTATTTACACAGTAGCGTTGAATAATTGCGTTTGGCGTACACACACACACACACACACACACACACACACACACACACACACACACACACACACACACACACAATACATCACTCCCGTTTTTTGTTAACCTGTAATTATAAGGGAGACTCGTGTGATTGTGTTTTTTTTCTTTTTTTTGCGTGTTCTTTTTTTACCTTTATGATTGCTTTTCCGTGTGTGTGTGTGTGTGTGTGTGTGTGTGTGTGTGTGTGTTTAGTACAAGGTCGCTTTTTTTCCTTTATTTTCGTTTTCTTTTATTTCTTTCCTTTTTGTTCCTCTTCCAACTCTTTTCATTCTTTTTCTTTTATCTTTTTCTTCTTTTCTTCGTTTTCTTTCTTTCTTCGTTGTCTTCTTCGCCTGTTATTACTCTATCTTATCCCCCTCCTCTTTCTTACCATATTTCTTTGTCTTTTTCTTTCTATCCTCTCATCATATCTTTCTTTTTTTTCTTCGGTTTTCTTTCCTCGCTCTCTTTCTCTCTCTCTTCTGCTGTCTCCTCTCTTTCTTCGCTTCCTCTCTTTTCCATTTTTTTTCCTCTTCCTCATTTTCATCATTGTAGTATTCCTCTTTCAATATTTTCTTCTTCCTTCCTTCTCTTCCTTTTTACCTCTTCCCTTTTCCTCCTCCTTCTCTTCTCTTCCTTCTTCATTGCTTTCTCTCCACTTCCTCTTCTTCCCTCCTTCTCCTCCTCCTTCAACGCCTCCTTAATTCTACCTCCTCTCTCCTCCTCCTCCTCCTCCTTCTCTTCTTCCTTCTTCATTTTTTTCTCTACTTCCTTCCTCTCATTCCTTTCAGTCTCTTCCTCTCCTTCCCTTCTCCTCCTCCTTCAACGCCTCCTTAATTCTACCTCCTCCTCCCTTCTCCTCCTCCTCCTCCTCTTCCTCCTCCTCCTTTTCTCTTTCCTCTTCATGTCTTTCTCTCCTTCCTTTCAATCTCTTCCTCTTCTTCCCTCTTCCTCCTCCTTTAACACCTTATTTCTGCCTCTTCCCCCCTCTCCTCCTCCTCCTCCTCCTTCTCCTCCTTAGGTGACGAATGTTCTCACCTGTCCACTTGTCATAATCAAGTCACCTGTAATCACCTTGGCCGTCACATTATTGCTGTCTCACCTGTCTTTCTTCCTTGTTATTCTTCTTCTCGAAGTGTTATTTACTTATTTTCTTCTCTGCGTCAAACCTCTATTTCTTTTTTGTTTCTTTCATGTCTTATTCTTGTTTTTTTTTATCATGTTTTTTTTTTGTTATTCAATTAGTTTTTTTTCTTCTTTTTTTCTTTTACTCGCCTTTCTTTTCCTCTTTTTCTTGCTGTCATTGATTTTCTCTTTATTCTTCACTTATTTATTCTTTTCTTTTTTATCCTATTTTTCCTTGTTATTCCTGTTTATTTCTTTTTTCTTCTCCTTTTTTTCTTTTACTCGCCTTTCTCTTCATCTTTTTTTCTTGCCGTCATTCATTTTCTCTTCATTCTTCTCTTCTTTATTCTCTTTTCTCATTCCTCTTTCCTCCTAGTCTTCTCCCTAAACCTTTCTTTCTTCCTCTCCATTTCTCTCTTTCTCATTGTTATTATTTTCATTTTTCTTTTATTCATTCCTTTCTCTCTTCCTGTCATTCGTTAATTCCTCATTCTTCTTCTTTCTTCTTCTCGTCTTCGCCTCATACCTCTTCCTCTTCCTCTTCATTCCTTTTCTTTCTTCCTGTTATTGATCTCTCTCTCTCTCTCTCTCTCTCTCTCTCTCTCTCTCTCTCTCTCTCTCTCTCTCTCTCTCTCTCTCTCTCTCTCTCTCTCTCTCTCTCTCTCTCTCAACATTCTTTTCTTTATCATTCTTAATTTTTCTTCTTGTTTTCTCTCTCTGAATTCCTTTGTTTGTGGCCTTGTAAGTTGTTTTATTTTTTTCTTCTTCTGTTTGTTTGTTTTTAATGTGTGTTATTTGTTTGTTTCTTCAACGTCTGTCTGTTTTATTATGTTTAGTTTGTGTTTTATTTCCTATTGCGAGAGAGGAAAAAAAGAAAAGAAAGAAAAAGGAAGGGAAGTGGGAAGTTAAATTAGACAAATGAGTGATAGGTATTGTGTGAGTGTGTGTGTGTGTGTGTGTGTGTGTGTGTGTGTGTGTGTGTGTGTGTGTGTGTGTGTGTGTGTGTGTGCGTGTGTAATTGGTCGACAGGCAAGTGACAGGTACAAGGTGAGGAAGACGTTGAATACTTAATGATGTTTCTGAATCCATTTTTTTTACTCACTCTTCTTGTCTTGGTAAATCAGAAACTTTTTATTCTTTTTTTTTGTAACTCTTTTGTAAATTTTTGGTTTGATTTTTTTTTTGTTTCTGAATCATTTTTTTTACTCACTCTTCTTTTCTTGGTGAATCAGAAACTTTTTATTCATTTTTTTTTTGTAACTTGTAAATTTTTGGTTTGATTTTATTTTTGTTTCTGAATCATTTTTTTTACTCACTCTTCTTTTCTTGGTAAATCAGAAACTTTTTTATTATTTTTTTTTTGTTATTCCTATTTTATTCTTTTCCTCCTTCAAGAATTTTTTTTATTTTTTTTTTTGTTTTTTTTTTTTTTTTTTTTTTTCACTTTCCTTGTCTTGTCTTTGTATTAGTTAATTTATATTTTTATTTTTCTATTTTGTTTTTGTTTTTCCTTCCTAGTTTGATTTTATTTTTTGTTTCTGAATCATTTTTTTTATTCACTCTCCTTGTCTTGGTGAATCGGAAACTTTTTATTATTTTTTTTTGTAATTCCTATTTTATTCTTTTCCTCCCTCAAGAATTTTTTGGTTTCATTTTATTTTTGTTTCTGAATCCATTTTTTTTTTATTCACTCTCCTTGTCTTGGTGAATCAGAAACTTATATATATTTTTTTTGTAATTTCTATTTTGTTTTTGTCCTCCCTCTATAAATTTTCGGTTTGATTTTATTTTTTGTTTCTGAATCTTTTTTTTTTTATTCACTCTCCTTTTCTTGGTGAATCAGAAACTTTTTTATTATTATTTTTTTGTAATTCCTATTTTATTCTTTTCCTCCCTCAAGAAATTTTCGGTTTGATTTTATATTTGTTTCTGAATCATTTTTTTATTCACTCTTTTCTTGGTAAATCGGAAACTTTTTTATTATATTTTTTTGTAATTCCTATTTTATTCTTTTCCTCCTTCAATAAATTTTTGGTTTGATTTTATATTTGTTTCTGAATCCATTTTTTTTTCACTCTTCTTTTCTTGGTAAATCAGAAACTTTTTTATTATTTTTTTTTGTAATTCCTATTTTATTATTTTCCTCCCTCAAGAAAGTTTCGGTTTGATTTTATTTTTGTTTATCGAGAATTGGCGATGATTATGTTTTGAGATTATTTTATTGTATTTTTTAAACTATTTTCTTTTATTTGCATTTGATATTTTTTTTTCAGTAACTTATTTCCTTCATTTCCTCTCATTCTTTTCAACCTCTTCCTCTCCTTCCCTCCTCCTTCTCCTCCTCCTCCTTCATCGCCTTTTTATATCTGCGTCTTCCCCTCTCACTCTTCTTCCTCCTCCTCCTCCTCCTCCTCCTTTTTCTTTATCAGTTAAGATGAAATTATAGATATATTTTACGTGCAATATTTTTTAGGGGCAGTCAAGTCTTTTACAATACTTTCCTACACGTACTTTTTTATCAATATTCCACAATTATAATATTTTACTAACATTTCCATATCATTAACTCACAACAATTAGATTCTGCATGCAATCTTACATAATTCATCCTTTTTCCTCCTTGTTTTTCTTCAGCAATCATTTTTTAACGCATTTTTTTATCAATATTCCACAATTATAATATTTTCCTCACATTTCCATATCATTAACTCACAGCAATTAGATTCTACATACAATTTCTTTTTTTTTATCCCTGTGTTTCTTCAGCAATCAATTTCTAACACATTTTTCTTATCAATATTCCACAATTATAATATTTTACTAACATTTCCATATCATTAAATCACAATAATTAGATTCGACATACAATCCTACATAACTCATTCTTTTTCCCTTTCTGTTTTTCTTCAGCAATCAATTTCTGACACATTTTTTAATCAATATTCCTCAATTATATCATTAATAATAATATCATTAACTCACAACAATTAGATTCTACATACAATTTCTTTCATCCCTGTTTTTCTTCAGCAATCAAATTTAAACACTTTTTTTTTTCAATATTCCATAATTAGATTCTACATACAATTTCTTTCATCCCTGTTTTTCTTCAGCAATCAAATTTAAACACTTTTTTTTTTCAATATTCCATAATTATAATATTTTCCTCACATTATCGCATTCAGAACAATTAAAATTCCCGCCCTTCTTGCATTATCCATTCTCCGTCCTTCCATTCTTACCTGTGCGTGTGCTAATGAGGCCGGGCAGGTGTGCTGGGTTGTTTACTCGTGTGCCGGTAATGGCGCGTCCCGACCCACTCATTGGAAAGGGAAGCGATTTAATTAATAAGTCGTTAAGTGTTAATTATGCATGATTACCCTCGCGTGGTGGAGGGGAGGAAGGAGAGAGGAGAGGGGAAAGAGGAGGAGGAGGAAGAATGATAGGAAAAAGGAAGAGACAGGAAGGGAAGATGTGGATTGGAGAGGGAAGATGAAGGAAGGGGAAGAGGGAAGAATGAAGAAGATGGGAAGGGAAGACGGAGAGGAGGTGGAGGAGGAGGAGGAGGAGGAATGATAGGAAAAAGGAAGATACAGGAAAGAAAGATGAGGATAGGAGAGGGAAGATGAAGAAGGGGAAGAGGAAAGCATGAAGAAGATGGGAAGGGAAGAAGGAGAGGAGAGGAAAGAGGAAGAGAGTGAAGGAGATAAGAGAGAAGAGAGAAGAAGGGAAGAATAAGATGATAGAAGGGAAGAGGAGGGGAGAACGAGGAAGAGGAGGAAAGTAGAGAAAGGAAGGAAAAGAGGAAGAGAAAGAGATGGAGAAGAAAGGAAAAGAGGAAAATGAAAAGCAAGAAAAAATGTTGAAAAATTCTTTGGTCCGTGTGTGTGTGTGCGTGTGTGCGTTGCGTGTGTGTGTGTGTGTGTGTGTGTGTGTGTGTGTGTGTGTGTATTACAGGTAGCAATTATTGGCTCTTAATATTAAGGGTCTGGTAATGTTTGTTTGTATGTTAATTATGATGTTATTAAGCTAGAACAGGTGAGGGGGTGCTCTCTCTCTCTCTCTCTCTCTCTCTCTCTCTCTCTCTCTCTCTCTCTCTCTCTCTCTCTCTCTCTCTCTCTCTCTCTCTCTCTCTCTCTCTCTCTCTCTCTCTCTCTCTCTCACTAATTGCTGCACAGGTGTCATTGAGGTATAATTAAAAGGTTTCAAAAAGGTAAGATTCATATTATTTTTCGCTCACTTATTGCTAATTAGGAAAAAAATCGAATGGGTAAATTAACAGCCTTGTAAAATACCCTATACCTGAGAGAGAGAGAGAGAGAGAGAGAGAGAGAGAGAGAGAGAGAGAGAGAGAGAGAATGTGAGGAAAGGAAATGAAGGGGAAGGAAAGATTGCAAATGGAAGGAAGAGAGAGAGAGAGAGAGAGAGAGAGAGAGAGATAACACACCTGTCCGGGTTTAAAAAGTGAATCAAGAGGAAGAAATCGGTTGAAATCTCACAGACAGAAAGGAAAATGAAGAAGGAAAGGAACAGGAAAAGTTTGTGTTTGTGCGTTTGTGTGCTCTCTCTCTCTCTCTCTCTCTCTCTCTCTCTCTCTCTCTCTCTCTCTCTCTCTCTCTCTCTCTCTCTCTCTCTCTCTCTCTCTCTCTCTCTCTCAAATTGCTTACTTTAATTACAGAGGACAGTAATTGAACACACACACACACACACACACACACACACACACACACACACACACACACACACAAAGTAAACAAATAAACAAACAAATAAAGGAAGAGAGAGAGAGAGAGAGAGAGAGAGAGAGAGAGGCAAAATTATTTAACTTTTTTCTTTTTTTTCTTTCTTCCTCTTTTCTTTTTCTCTTCTCTCTCTTTTCCTCTTTTCCTTATTCCTATTTTCCTTCTTTATTTCCTTCTCCTATTCTTCTTCCCCGTATTTTTCCTTCCTTCCTCTTCTTCCATCTTTCCTCTTACCTCCTCTTTCTATCTCTCCATCTTCTTTCATCATGCTAACTCCTCCTTCCTCTTCTCCTTCCTCTTCCCCTTCCTCCTCCTCTTCCTCCTCCTCCTCCATATCTCACGCAGACTTCAATCATCCTCTTCCTCTTGTTCCTCTTGATTCATGGTAAAAGTCCGCCTCTTCTTGTCCTCCTCTTCCTCCTCCTCCTTCTCCTCCTTCTCTTCTTCCTCCATTCTTCTCTCCTTTCTCCTTTCCTTTTCCGTAAATCTTATTTCTTCCTTTTCACTTCTATTTTTTTCCCTCCTTTAACTTCCCTTCTTCTTCCTTTCCTCTTCCTTCATTCTGTATTAGCTATCTCCCTCTCTCCTTCATTCACTCTATCTCTCCTTCTTTTCTCTTCTCTGATCTTCTCCCTCTTATCTCATTTTTGCTTCTTCCTCTTCTCTTCCTTCCTCCTTCACTATTTCACTTTCACTTTCACTTTCCGTGTCCACAATTTCGTAAAGGTAAAAAAAAGATCAGGTCTCATTACTACACTTTATATTTTATTCATTGTTATTGTTTATTTTTTTAATCATTATTTATTTACTTAACAATACTCGACATTCCATAAAGGGTTCTCAGTAGCCCGCATTCCCATTCCAGCTCCATTCCAAAAGTTCATATTCCAGAGACTCAATTCATTTATTCCATAGACTCGTGTGTGTGTGTGTGTGTGTGTGTGTGTGTGTGTGTGTGTGTGTTTGATGGACACACACACACACACACGGAAAAGCAAATGTTAGAGAAGTGAAATTGCTGAGTATGTGCTTGCTTTAGAGAGAGAGAGAGAGAGAGAGAGAGAGAGAGAGAGAGAGAGAGAGAGACTAGACAATATACCAGCTAAGAGACGGAGGATGTGGAGGAAGAGGAGGAGGAGGAAGAGGAGGAGGAGGAGGAGGAGGAAGAGGAGGGCTTGTCAATAGCGGTCAGATTTCAAGAGTGATTTTTTTACACCTTTTCCTCTTGATTCCTCTTGACTCTCTCTCTCTCTCTCTCTCTCTCTCTCTCTCTCTCTCTCTCTCTCTCTCTCTCTCTCTCTCTCTCTCTCTCTCTCTCTCTCTCTCTCTCTCTCTCTCTCTCTCTCTCTCTCTCCTTACCTGTTCTTTGTCTCCTCCTTTGCGAAATCCTCTATTATTTGTCCTCCTCCTCCTCCCCTTCTCCTCCTCCCCTCTTCCTCCTCCCCTCCTCCCCTTCTCTTCCTCCCCTCCTCCTCCTCCCCTCCTCCTCCTCCTCCTCATTTAGTACTTTTCATTAGTTTCTTGCTCATCAAAAATTTATCTCTTCTGGAAATTAATTCGCGGAAATGATTGTTGCGTGTATTGTTTTTTTTTCTTGCTTGTTTGTTTTGTTGAGTGCGTGTGTGCGTGTGTGTGTGTGTGTGTGTGTGTGTGTGTGTGTGTGTGTGTGTGTGTGTGTGTCGCCCAAAACGATAAAGTCCAGCCAAGCGTGATTTAGTGAAGGAAAAACAGACCATAAAGAAAAACAACAACACACACACACACACACACTCGAGAACGTTTGCAAAGAGTTCGTGTTGGTGTTTGTTTTCTGTTTGTTTATTAGTCTTGTTTTTTTGCTTTTTTTTTTTTCATTTTCAAGTTTTTTTCATATTCATTTTTATTACCATTATTATTGCTACTACTACTACTACTACTACTACTACTACTACTACTACTTCTATTGCTACCACTACTTTTAATAGCTCAATCAACACAGTAAAGGAAATCAATAAAACTAATTAAAGAGAAAGGTTGAGGAAAAAATATGAAGAGGAGGAGAAGGAGGAAAAAAATGGAAATGGGCATGAAAGGAGGAGGAGGAGGAAGGGGAGGAGGAAGAGAGGGAAAGACGAAGAAGAAAAAGACAAAATTGAGGAAGACAAAGGAGAGAGAAAAAAAATATCGTAGCAGCAATAAGAGGAGGAAAAGGAGGAGAAAGAAGAAATAAAAAGAAGTAGAAGAAGAAAGCTAAAAGAAGATGAAAAAAAGATAGTGGAAACAAATAAGAAATAAGAGGAACAGTAGTAATAGTAGGAAAAGGAATAGGAAAAGGGAATTAAAAGGAAAAGAAAAGAAGAAAAAAATGAGAAAGAAAGGAGATACAAAAAAAGAGAAGAAATAGAAGTAGCAATAGCAATAGAAGGAGGAGGAGGAAAAGAAGAAAGGAAGAAAAGATAAAAAAAAGAGTAGCAGAAAGAGAAAGGAAAAAGGGACACAGGAAGATGCAGAGAATTAGAAGGAATAGTTGATTTTTTTTCTTTTTTTTACAACAAAGGAGGCAGCTCAAGGGCACACAAAAAAGAAAACAATAATAAAAATAAGCCCGCAAGTACCAGTAGCAATAGAAGAAGGAGGAGGAAGAGGAAGAGAAGGAGGAGAAGAAGAATAAGAAAAAAAGAAAACACTGAGAAAATAAAAATCAAAGTCATACACGGAAGAGGAAAATAAGGATAAAGAGGAGAAGCAGAAGAAAGCATAACACTGACAAGGTAAAGAAAATTAAACCCCTCACTAATAACTTTTGCATAGGCCAGGTAAAAAGGTGGACAGGTAATCAGCGTGAGGGGGTAACTATCACACCTGGGCGGGGAACGGGGTAATGGAGGAGGCCGGGAAGTGATGGGAACTGGCAGGTAAGGGAAGGGAAGATAAGGAAGGGGAGAGATAGCGTGGGGAAGAAGAGAAGGAAGGAGGAAGTGAAGGAGAGAAGAGGAACGAGAAAGATGGAGAAGGGATAGAAGGAAGGAGGGAATGGAGGAAGAGGAGAGAGGAAAAAAGGGGAATGGAAGAGAAAACGAAGGAAAAGAGAAATGGGGAAGGGAGAGGAGAGAAAGAAGGGGTAGAGGAGAAGGAAGAAAGGTAAGGGAGGGAGAGATAACTTGAAGAAGGAGAGAAGGAAGGAAAGAAGGAAGGGAGGAGGAAGTGGAGAGAGAAGAGAAGAGAAAGTGAAGGGGAGAAAAGGATGAGGAGAAGATAAGGATAGTAATAGTAGTAGTAGTAGTAGTAGTAGTAGTAGTAGAAGGAATAGTTGTAGTAATAGTTCCTCTTCAAATTCATACGATTCTAATCTTTATAGGTACAGACGTAACGTGTGTGTGTGTGTGTGTGTGTGTGTGTGTGTGTGTGTGTGTGTACATTTACAGCTTAGTGTGTGTGTATTTTTATACTCTCTATGAAAGCACTCGCCCAGGAAAAGTGTGTGTGTGTGTGTGTGTGTGTGTGTGTGTGTGTGTGTGTGCGTGGAGAGGGAGAGGTTAAGAGGAACACACACACACATAATCTCTCCCCCACTCCCTCCCCCTCCCCCATACTATCAAAAGCAATCACACGGTTCTTTCCCTCAATACATAAAATAAAACATCAGGCAGGAAAACACAGGACATTATTATACCAGCACAGGTAAACCCAATATGCACCTTCTTTTAATACTAATACCTTTTTTTTCTTTACCTGTGCGCAGCTTAACACACCTTTGCATAATTTAACACCCACCTGTATACTCGTCGCCGAATCCAATCAGAATCTTTACCTGTTTCACCTGTGTTTTTACTAATTAATATTTTACCTGTTTCTCATACCTATTTTCCCGCCCACTCTCACTTTCAACCTCACAAGCAATTAGTTCCTTTCTATATTACTATTTTCTATAACCATTACTTGTTCCACCCGTGTTTTTACTAATTAATATTATACCTGTGTTTTTTACTTTTTCATACATATTTTCCCAATCACTCTCACTTTCAGCCTCACAAGCATTCAATTCCTTTCTATATTGCTATTTTCTATGACCCTGACCTGTTTCATCTGGGTGTTTTTTCTTAATTAATATTCTACCTGTGTTTTTACTTTTTATACTTTTTTTTACGACCCACTTTCACTTTCTACCTCCTTTACTTTTTCTATTTTTCTTTCTATTGTCTTTTCAAACTCAAACCAAGCACCTTTCCCTGTTTTTACCTGTTTTCGTAATTAACATTTTACCTGTGTTTTCATTTTCCTACTCTTGTTTTCCAATACACTTTCACTTTCTACCTCACAATCAATATCTATTTTCCTTTGTATTGTCTTTTCAAACTCAACCCAAACACCTTTACCTGCCTTACCTGTTTCTTTTTCCTAATTAATACCTTACCTGTGTTTTCCCCTTTCACACTTATTTCAAACTCTTCAATTTTCTACCTCAAACAATATTTCTTTTTTCTTTTGGATTATGTGTTGAAATATGTACTGGAAGGAGGCTTGGTGAGAGAGAGAGAGAGAGAGAGAGAGAAGAGATAAAAAAATAAATAAAAGGGAGGAATGTAGGGAGGAAACTACAAACATGAGTGAAATATGGAGGAAAGGGAAGAGATAAAGAGAGGGAGAGAGAGAGAACCGAACAGATGGATTGAGGAAAGGGAAGATGAGGAGGAGGGAAAAAGGGGAGAGGGAAGGAGATGAAGGGTTGAATGGAGGAAGGGAAGAAGGGAGAAGAAGTATGAACATGATTTAGACTTAATATAGAGAGAGGGTAGAGAGGAGGAGGAGGAGGAGGAGGAAGAGGGGAGTGAAAAGGGTATAGAGAGGAAGCAAAAAAAGGGAAGGAGAGGAAAGGGGAAGGAATGAATGATGGACACGATGTAATAGACAGAGAGAGAGAGAGAGAGAGAGAGAGAGGATGGGAAAGTAAGAGAAAGGGAAAAGAATGAGAATGCGAGGAGGGAAAGGAAGATAAAAAAAATAGGAAAGAAGAGAAAGGATGGGAAGGGAAAGGAATAGAAGGAAAAGAAAAGAAAGGAAAAGAAAGGTAAGAGAGAGAGAGAGAGAGAGAGAGAGAGAGAGAGCATTACTAATCTATATCAAACATTTCTATTCAGTATCATTTTGCACACAGGTATTATTTTCAGATAATTAACAACCTCATTTTCTCTTTACCTGTATTATCGATTTTTGTACCTTAATGAGTGACTAATTATCTCACCTTCGTACTTAGAGCTTTTGTTAATTATTTTTTTTATTCTCTCTCTCTCTCTCTCTCTCTCTCTCTCTCTCTCTCTCTCTCTCTCTCTCTCTCTCTCACGATTATGCAATTATATTATTTTCTACCTTTCTTTCTACCTCATCAACGGTAAAATTCACAGGTATTAATTACAGGTAAGCTCAGGTAACACTAAACTCTAAATATCGTGAAGGATTTATCTTAACATTTGTTCTAAGAGGGGAAAAAGGGGTTTATTAATATCTACTTAGTTGGTTTGTATTAAAGAATTATTCAACCTTTTACAGGGTGACAATTATTATATTACCTGGAAAAAAAGATTTGATTAAAGGTGTGTTGATGCTGTACAAATTGTGGTCTTTATCATATCACTTGTCTAAGGAAAGCATAGGAAAGGAAAGAGATCGAACGAATGTCTATCTATCTCTGTTTTGCTGTCAACTAATTCCGCTTCAATAATAATTTCCTATTGCAACATCTCTAAATTCGTCTCTCTAAGTTTTTTCTTTCTTATTCCTTCTCCTTCCATTCTTTTATTCAATGTCCAAGTCGCCTTTAGTCTGTGCTTTCTCTCTCCTTCTCTGTTTCGTTTTAAACTGATTTCTCTTCAATAATTATCTTCTCGTATTTCAACATTTCTCATTCCTTTTAGTTGTATCTTTCCTATTCCTTCTTCTTCTACCTTTTTTTTAATAACCAAAATTCATTACTAGTCTGTTTCTGCTTTCTCTCTCCTCTGCTTCACTTTCACCTGCTTCCATTTCAATAATTATCATCTCGTGTTTCAACATTTCCAGCTCCATCTCTTTTAGTTGTATCTCTCCTATTCCTTCTTCCTCTGCCTTTTTAATAACCAAACTTTCCTTACTAGTCTGTTTTTGCTTTCTCTCTCCTCTGTTTCGCTTTCACCTGCTTCTATTTCAATAATTATCTTCTCGTGTTTCATCATTTCAAGTTAAATCCCTGTCGGTGTAATTGCTGCCCTCAGGATTCTAATCTCCCTTTTTGAGCTCTGTTTAAGACTCTCTTGATATTAACTTCCAACTCCGAGATCCGTGTATTGATATCGATGTTGGCATGTATTCGAGTATTGCTTTCTGCGTCTCTTACTGGAATATACTTTTGATAATTTTTAAGACAGTAAGGCACATAATTCTCTGCTATATATTGTTAGTCTGTTTCTGACCTCTATATAAGTCCCTCCTGGTATTAACTTGCAACTTCGAGATCCGTGTATTGATATCGATGTTGGCATGTATTTGAGTATTGCTTTCTGCGTCTCTTACTGGAATACTCTTTTGATAATTTTTAAGACAACGTAAGTCACACAGTTCTCTGCTATATATTGTTAGTATCTCTGTTATCTCTTATGTTTTAATCTCCCTTTTCAAGCATTGCTTCTTTCGTTTATATTGGACTATATATTTTTTTTCGTTTCTTAGATTAATTTGCGATTCTTTCTGTTTTCTATTTTCACATAATTTCCATCAATAAACAAATATATCAGACACAGGACACAAACTACTACTTCAACAGCCACAAACTTCTTTATCATACATTTCATTTCTTTGTTATTCCTTTCGTTTTAATTTTCTTCACTAGTAAACAAACACACCAGATATATAACAAACTACTTCTCTTAACATGTTCATTCTCTGTCTCCATTTCCTCTCGGTCATCGCTTTCCCTTGTGATAGTTAGTATTTCAGTCTCTTCAACGTATACATGCAAACAATATACTAGCTTAATAGAATACGTTTTCCAATTTACAGGAGCAGCGAGTAGCGGGCTTTTTTTTTATTGTTTCTTTTTTTGTGTGCCCTTGTGCTGTCTCCTTTGCTGTAAAAAAAAAAAAAAAAAGTTCGCGTCCTTTTCCACCTGTTCTCCCCCTTTCTTCTTCCCATTTTCTCTTATTCCCTTTCCTCCCTCCTTCCCATTTTCTCTTATTCTCTCCTCTCCCTCTTTCCCATTCTCTTATGCTCTCCCCTTCTTCCCCATTTCTCTCTTATTCTTCCCTTCCTCCTTCCCATTCTTGTTATTGTCTCCTCTTCCTCTACCCCATTATCTTCTTCCATCCTCTTTCTCCTCCCCATTCTGTTATTCTCTCCTCTCTCTCCTCCCCATTCTCTCAGTCTCTCCCTTCCCTCCTTCCCATTCTCTCTTATTTTCTTCTCTTCCTCTTCCCGTTTTCTTTGCTCTGATGGTCAAGGGAATGAATGCACTGTACCTTGCTTCACTTCTTCCTATGATAATCCTGCTTAACGGTAATAATATCTCTTCAGTTATAATCATTTACTTCTTACCGATGTGGTCTATAAATACTTAAGTGTGTGTGTGTGTGTGTGTGTGTGTGTGTGTGTGTGTGTGTGTGTGTTTGGGTGTTTGGTTTATTGAATTTAGCGTCATTAGGTTAGTTTGTCAGTTAGGAAAGGAAGGCCGTCAAGGGGAGACTAAAAGAGAAAAATCACCATAGCTTGTGTTGGAGATACGTTCTGAATTATAGAGTGAGTGTTCGTGTGTTTGGGTTATCGAGTTTAGCGTCATCGCGTCAGTCTATCAGCCAGGAATGAAGATACATCGAGGGGAAACGAAAAGAGAAAAATCACCATAGCTTGTGTTGGAGATACGTTCTGAATTATACAGTACGTGTTCGTGTGTTTGGGTTATCGAGTTTAGCGTCATCGGGTCAGTCTGTCAGCCAGGAATGAAGATACATCGAAGGGAAACGAAAAGAGAAAAATCACCATAGCTTGTGTTGGAGATACGTTCTGAATTATAGAGTGAGTGTTCGTGTGTTTGGGTTATCGAGTTTAGCGTCATCGCGTCAGTCTATCAGCCAGGAATGAAGATACATCGAGGGGAAACGAAAAGAGAAAAATCACCATAGCTTGTGTTGGAGATACGTTCTGAATTATAGAGTGAGTGTTCGTGTGTTTGGGTTATCGAGTTTAGCGTCATCGCGTCAGTCTATCAGCCAGGAATGAAGATACATCGAGGGGAAACGAAAAGAGAAAAATCACCATAGCTTGTGTTGGAGATACGTTCTGAATTATAGAGTGCGTCTTTGTGTGTTTGGGTTATCGAGTTTAGCGTCATCGGGTCAGTCTGTCAGCCAGGAATGAAGATACATCGAAGGGAAACGAAAAGAGAAAAATCACCATAGCTTGTGTTGGAGATACGTTCTGAATTATAGAGTGAGTGTTCGTGTGTTTGGGTTATCGAGTTTAGCGTCATCGGGTCAGTCTGTCAGCCAGGAATGAAAATACATCGAGGGGAAACGAAAAGAGAAAAATCACCATAGCTTGTGTTGGTGATACGTTCTGAATTATTGGAGCTGAACGAACGACCTTCACTTATTCATTTCATTCGTTTATTTACTCCTGCCTTGTCATGTTCGTTTGGGAGAAAGTTCCCAGTTGTCCTTCCCAATAAAGTTACCTGTCCACACCTGTCATCACACCTGTCTTTTCACATTTCCACACCTGTCCACACCTGTCATCACGCCTGTCTTACCTGTTTCCACACCTGTCATCACACCTGTTTTTTCACATTTCCACACCTGATTTTTCACACCTGACCACACCTGTCATCACCTGTTTTCACACCTGTATTTTCACATTTCCACATCTGCCTTTTCACACCTGTTTTCACACCTGTTTTCACCTGTATTTTCACGTTTCCACACCTGCCATCACACCTGTCTTCACATTTCCACATCTGTCTTTTCACACCTGTTTTCACACCTTTCTTTTCACGTTTCCACACCTGTCATCATACCTGCCTTCACACCTGTCATCACACTTCCCCTCTACACCTGTCTTTCTACCTGTCTGTCCCATCATGCAATTTTGAGGTAATGTTTGATTGATTTGCTGTATAGTTCTTTTATCTTTTTTTTTTTGTGTGTGTGTGTGTTTGGTGTTTTTTATTTTACTTATTATTACTTGACTTTTTTTATTATTTTTTTACTTAATTTTTCGTCGGTTTTATTCTTTTTTTTTACCGTGTTTACTTTTTACTATTTTTACTTGGGTCTGTTATTATTATTTTCTTTATTTCTTATCATTATTACTGGCTTTCATTTCTTTTTATTATTATTATCTTATTTCCTAGCATTATTATCTCTCTTTACTTTTTACAATGTTGCTTTTTATATTTCTAAAGCAACTCAAAAGAAAAAAAAGAAAAACAACAACCCCCCCCTCCATATAGAAATAAAATAAAATGCTTTAGTATAACATTTAAAACCCCACTTTCCATTTCCTTTTAAGTAAGTCCCACCCGGAAACCAAAAAAAAAAAAAAGAAAACGGAAGGAAAAAAAGAAAAGGAAAAAAATGGGAACCGAAATGGACAAAAAATACTGCAGACGAAAAAGTTACAGCCCCGTTTTTCACCTCTACATGGATTCGAACCCTGTCCATGTAGTCTGCCAAACGCCCATGTTACCATTAGGCCAGTGAGCGAGAGAGAGAGAGAGAGAGAGAGAGAGAGAGAGAGAGAGAGAGAGAGAGAGAGAGAGAGAGAGAGAGAGAGAGAGAGAGAGAGAGAGAGAGAAGGGAAGGGAAAGGAAGATAAGGAAAAGAAAGAGAAGGGCAAGGAAAAGTAAAGAAAGGAAAAGAAAGGTAGAAAAGAGAGAGAGAGAGAGAGACAGAAAAGATGAATAGAAAAAAGATAACGGATAAAGGAGAAAGAGAGAGAGGGACTGTGATTGGAAAGTCGTGTGTAAAGGCTCATAAACTGTCATCAGCATTAAGCTTTTCGAGTCTATTGAGTCACCCCTGAAATGTCCCTTCCTCCGTTTTCTTTGCTCTCCTTTATATACCTTTCGCCTCCCGCTCCCCCCCTCATTCCCCTCCCTCCCTTCCTCCTCACCCCCCCTTTCTTCCATATCTCTTCCTTCCCCTCCTTCCCCTCCTCCTCCTTCCTCCTCTTCCTCTCCCCCCCTTCCATTCTTTATATATTCCCTCCTCTTCCCTTCCCTTCCTTTTCTCTCTCTCTTCCTCCTCTCCCCTCTTCCATTCTTTTTATTTTCCTCCTTCCTGACCTGTTTTCCTTTCCTTTCCTCTCTTTTCCTCCTCTCCCCTCTCCCCTTCTTCCATTTTTTTCCTCCTCCCTTCCCCTCCCCTTCCTCCAACCCTCCTCTCCCCTCTCCCCTTCTTCCGTTTTTTTCCTCCTCCCTTCCCCTCCTCTTCCTCCAACCCTCCTCTCCCCTCCTTTCTTTCCTTTCGTTCTTCTTTTCTTCTTTCCTCTCCTTTCATCCTCTCCTCTCCCTCCCTCCCTTCTGTTCTTCATACCTCCCTTTCTTCCTTTCCCCTCTTCCCTTTCTCTCCCCTTTCCCTCCCTTCCATTTTTCTTCCCTTCCCTTCTTTCCCATTCCCCTCCATCCATTTCTCATCTCCCCTCCATCCTTTTTACCTTCCCTTCCTTTCCTCTCCTCCCTCCCACCTTCCCTCCCTTCTCCTTCCTTTCTTTTTATCATTTCGTTTCATAGTTCCTTTTCAAACTTTATTGATGTTAGAGATAGTTTGTTTTTTTCATAATATTTGTAGTTTTCGTAATTCTTTTTATATTTGTTTTTTCTTCATATTTTTTTTCAGTATTTTGTGGTTTTCATATTTTTTCGGAAAGTTTGTTTATTTTTACAATAGTCTGGGAGATAGTTTTCAGTTTTCTCTTTTTTTTTAGTTTCGTTTTTGTTTGGTTGGTAATAGTTGTTGGGGTTGGCTCTCAGTGTTCCCGTTTTCTATGCTTTTTCGTATTGTTTTCAGGGGGTGCTCAGCATTTTCACTTTTTGTCTTATTTTTCGGGTTACTGTTTTATTTTTAGTTGCATATTCTTTTTTTTTGAGGGGGAGGGGGGGGTGAAAGTTAGATGTAGACTTTTCTTTCCTTTTGTTTTTAATTTGTCTTATTTTGGGGGGTTACTGTTTTATTTTCCGTTGCATATTTATTTATTTTTTTTTTTTTTTGAGTGAAAGTTAGATGTAGACTTTTCTCTCCTTTTGTTTTGTTTTTCTTTCTTTTATACTTTTTTATCTTTTTCCAGATAGTTGACAAATTCCCCCAAAAAAAGTGAGACGGTGCAAGATGAAAAGAAAAAAACAATAACAAAAACAATAAAAGGAAGAGAAGAAGAAGAAAAAGAAGAAAAGAAAGAAAGAGAAAATGGATGAAGGTAAGTTACAATTTGTCTCTACCTTTATTTTTAAGAGAGAGAGAGAGAGAGAGAGAGAGAGAGAGAGAGAGAGAGCTCGTATCAGAACTTTGCTACCTTGAATACCGATTAGAGAAAGAGGTTTGGGAGCGATTCAACTTTGTGAGAAAAAGAGAGAGAGAGAGAGAGAGAGAGAGAGAGAGAGAGAGAGAGAGAGAGAGAGAGAGTTTTTAGGTTTAGAAGTTAGGAAGTTTAAGTTTGTGATTGTTATTATTATTATTATTATTATTATTATTATTATTATTATTATTATTATTATTTCTTTTCCTCTTCCATTTTTATTTCTTCTGTAATTTTTTTGTTTATTATTATTTCTTGTTTTTCTTCTTTTGTTGTTGTTCCTGTTCTTGTTTTTATTGTTCTTTTTCTTCTTTGTCTTCTTGTTTATCTTCTTTATCTTCATTTTGTGTCGTTTGTGTTCTTTTTCTTCTTCTTCCTTCTCTTTATCATCATCTTTTTCTTCTTTTTCTTCTTTTTCTTCTTCTTCTTCTTCCTAATTACTTTCCTAATCGGGTGAAAATTGGTGAAAGATTGTAAAGTTTCTCTCTCTCTCTCTCTCTCTCTCGCTTGCTCTCGCTCTAAATCACCCACCAATTCAATTTCCTCTCCCTATCTTTTTCTCTCTCTATCTCTCTCCTCCACCTCATTATACTTCATCTTATCTACTCTCCTTCCTTCCCTTCCTTTATCACGATTTGCTCCTATCCACTATTTTCTTTTATTCGTTTGTTTTTGTTGTTGTCTTTACTTATTCTTATTCTTAATTTGTTTTCTTTTGTTTTTTTCATTCGTGTATTTCCTCGTAACTATCTGGTTATCTATCTATCTATCTATCTGTCTATCTACCTTGTATCATATTTATCTATCTATCTATCTATCACTCTATCTATCTATGTTTCTCTCTTCTAAATTATATACTAAAGGAAATATTTAAACAAACATAAAAAATAAACAAATAAGAATCACAAAGTTTACGAAATCAACAAACAAACAAACAAAAGCAATCTTGCACATAAAAAAAATCCAGAATAAACTAAAAGAAAAAAAAAGAAAAAAAAAGAACACTATTTTTCTTAAGGTCCAAGGAAGATCAGGTCAGGTCAGAACGATGAAGGAAAACAAGAAAAAAAAATAGGCATTGTAGTAAAAATGTAGACTCCTTTTTTAATACTACAAGAGGAGGAGGAGGAGGAGGAGGAGGAGGAGGAGGAGGAGGAGGAGGTTGAGGAGGAGGAGGACGAGGTAGGAAAAATGATCTAAAAATGAAGAAGAAAAAAGGGGAGAATTTGAGGAGGAGGAGGAGGAAGAAGAGGAGGAAGACGAGGAAGAAAAAAATAGTTCAGAAAAAGGAGGAAGATTGGCAAGTAGAAGAGGAAGAAGAAGAAATAAAGAGGAAGAAGAGGAAAGAAAAGAAGAGGAGGAGGAGGAGACAAAATGGCTCAGAGAAAAAAAAGAGGAAAGAGGAAGGAAAGAAAAAAAAGGAGAAGAAAAGAGAAAAAAAAACGGAGGTAGCAACATCAGCAATAACAGTATCAGTAGGAAGAAGAAGAAGAGGAGGAGGAGGAAGAAGAAGAAGAGGAGGAGGAGGAGGAGGAGGAGGAAGAAGAAGAGGAAGAGGGGGAACAGTCTGTCTTGGGCAAGATGGAATTTCGAGAGAGACAAAGTTACTCTATAATGTTGGTCATAAATTTTGCTGCGTGGGGCATTCACTTCTGGGGTGGGGAGGGGGAGGAGGAGGGGGGAAGGGAGAAGGGGGAGGGAGAGGGGAGAAGGGAGTTAAGAGGGGGAAGGAGAGGAAGAGGAGGAGGGGAAGTGGATGAAGGGGAGGGTTGAGAATGGAAGGGGGATTGAAAGGGGGAAGAAGGGGAAGGAAAGGGAAGTAGAGGAAGGAAGGGGAGGAAGAGAGAGAGGGGGAGAAATGGAGGGAAAAGAGGAGGAAGGGGGGAGGAAGTGTAGAAAGGGAGGGGAAGAGTGAAGGAAGAAGGGAGGGAGAGTGAAGGATGAAGGAAGGGAGGAAGCAGAGAGAGAGAGAGAGAGAGAGAGAGAGAGAGAGAGAGAGAGAGAAGACAGACAGACAGACAGACACTATTTCGCTAGCAATCTTCACCTCAGCCACTTGCAAATTCCTTCGTCGATTAGATAAAACACCCAAGCAAGTTTTATTTATTTATTTTGTTTTTTCTTCCATACGTAAAAAAAATGATATAGAGAAATTTTATGTAAAGTTAAAACACAGTAATATAGAAACACACAGAAGAAGAAGAGAAGAATATAAAAAAAGCATAAGAGAAAGAAAATACAAGAAGAGGAGAAGGAGGAAAGGGAAAAGAAGGAAAAAAGAAAGAAAACGAAAAAAGAGGAGGAAAAAAAGAAGAAAGAAAACGGAGGAAAAAACGATAAAAAAGAAAAGGTTGAACACACACACACACACACACACACACACACACACACACACACACACACACATAAACACACACCCCTCTTCCTCTTCCTCCTCTTCCTTCCTCTACTTCCATTTCCTTCCCCTTCTTCCCCCTTCTTCCACTACCTCCCCCCTTCCTCCATTTTTCCCCTCCAATTCTTCCCCTCTTCCCCTTCTTCCCCTCCCCTTAAACATAGACTAAAACAAGAGAGAATAATCAAACAGACAGACAGACAGACAGACAGAGATAGAGACAGAGAGAAAAACAATGAAAGGAAGGAAAGCTTAACCAAAACGAGAAACACACAAACACACACACACACACACACTTACCCCCCCACACACACACTTACCCCCCCAAAAACACCCCCAATCCCCCTCCCCCCTCTCAAACACAAAGGTAAAGCAGAATAATTAAACCAAACACCGACTTCCTTATCTTGCCAAAAAAACACCTGGGATCGTGATGGCCAGGTAAAGGTGAGACGTGAATTACAGGTAAACTTTGGACGTCTCAGGAACGTAATTTGAACCGATTCCTGCAACTCGAGAGGAAAGAAAGGGAAGGGGAAGAAAAGGGAGAGGAAGAAAAAAAGGGATTGCAGCCATTAATTTGAGGATAACAATGGTGAAGATGCTGGTGTATTACTGGCGCGCCCACACACACACACACACACACACACACACACACACAAACACACAAACACACAGACATACAGATAGAAAAACAGAGAAAAACAATGAATGAAAGGAAAACAAAAACTAAAACAAAAACACACACAAACACATAAACAAACACCCGTTAACACAGCAAAACAACATAGGGAGAAACAAACACAAACAGACACCGATTAAAACAGAGAAAAATAATAAATATGAGAAAAATTTAAACAAAGCAAACACAAACACACAAACAAACCCATTAAAACACCAAAACTTAGTCGAGAGAGAGAGAGAGAGAGAGAGAGAGAGAGAGAGAGAGAGAGAGAGAGAGAGAGAGAAAGTTAAAAGTGAACAAGACAAACGGGCGATATGTCTTCAGCAAGATTTAGGTATGCAAGTCCAGCCAAACACCGCCTGTCTGTTTGTCTGTTTGTCTGTCTCTCTGTCTGTTTGTCTGGGTGGAGCGGACCGGCTTCCACATACAAAAGGGATTGGAAGGAAAGTGTGTGGAATATGGATGCTGTGCCTGCGTGTGTGTGTGTGTGTGTGTGTGTGTGTGTGTGTGTGTGTTTTGTTTCGTGTCCCTGTTGCTTGTTTGTTTGTGAAAGCGAAGTAGGAAATAGAACACTAGAATATATAAAGGAAATAAATATAAAGGAAAAAAACAGAGGAATTAGGAAATATAGATAAAAACAATTGTGTGAAATATTCAGAAAAATTAATACAAAAAATAAAGAAAAAAAGAAAAAAAGAAATGAGAAAAAAAAACATTAAAAAAAGCTGTAAACAAATAAATAACAAGAAAAATGAGAGAGAGAGAGAGAGAGAGAGAGAGAGAGAGAGAGAGAGAGAGAGAGAGAGAAACTCGAAACAACACCCCCCAAAAAAATAAACAAAACCAACCGCGAAAAAAAAAAAATTCAACAACAAAAAAAATCACATAAACATCCATTAAAACACAAAAAAATAAACCACTTAAAACTTGATAAACACAAAATAGATAATTGGACAACCGGCTGCTAATGGGGCGTTATTTATTAGTCCATTTAAAAAGCCATTACCGGGGCCACCAAAAAATAAGGTAAAAAATATAGGCCTTTGAAAACACCCATTTGCCATTTTCTTTTTTGTGTTATTACTTTTTATTTTTTTATGGGGAACGTAATTATTTGTGAGTGAAGGATGAGAGAGAGAGAGAGAGAGAGAGAGAGAGAGAGAGAGAGAGAGAGAGAAGAGAAGAGAAGAGAAGAGAGAAAAAGGAAGGAAAGAAAGGAAATGATGAGAAAAGAAGAAAAATGAGAGAGAGAGAGAGAGAGAGAGAGAGAGAGAGAGAGAGTATGACTTTTAATGAAATGATAATAAATACACTTCGTTATGTCAAACAGCGCACATCAACATCATGAACACACACACACACACACACACACACACACACACACACACACACACACACACACACACACACACACACACACACATGATCATCCCACTCTTTCTTTCTCTCTTTATTAATATTTTCCTCTTTATTACAAATCAAATAAAAAAAATAAAAAAATAAAAAAATGAAAGTAAATTATCAAGATATTATTTACAGTAAAGAGAAAAAAATATAAAAAAAGGTGTTTGATATATATATTGTTTCCATGTATGTGTGTGTGTGTGTGTGTGTGTGTGTGTGTGTGTGTGTGTGTGTGTGTGTGTGTGTGTACTGTACATGGACTAAGCCTTTGGTACACAGGCCTTTATCAATATGAATGTTGGTTATACGTGTGTGTGTGTGTGTGTGTGTGTGTGTGTGTTTGTGTGTTTGTGTATGTGTGTGTGTGTGTGTGTTTCTGTTCTTTCTCCCCTTCCTTTCCCTTCTCTCTCCATCCACTCAATCACAGAATATTCATATCCTTGTGTTTCTTCTTTTATCTCTCTCCCTCACTCTCTCTCTCTCTCTCTCTCTCGCTCTCGCTCTCGCTCTCGCTCTATCTCTATCTCTATCTATGTATCTATCTTATTTCTTTTAATCAACAAAATTCTTCATAATATTTTTTTTTTACTCTTAAACTTGCTAATTCCTCTTCTCTATTCTTCTTCCTCTTTTTTTGCCATTTCTCTGTTTACTTATTCTCTTCTCTTTCTCTTCAACTTTTTTTTCTTCTTTTTTGCAGGTTAACTATTTTTTTTTATCCTCTTCTTTTTCTTCTTCATTGCTGTCTATCTATATATTTCCTTTTTTGTTATTTTTCGTTTTCTTTCTCTTTATTGCTGTTTATCCTTGTATTTCTTTATTTCATTCTTTTTTTTCTCATTATTTTTTTCTTTCTCTTCCTTTTTATTGCTGTTTATTCTTGTATTTCTTTATTTTATTCTTCCTTTTCCTCATTAGTTTTTCTTTCTCTTCCTCTTTATTGCATTTTATCTATGTATTTCTTTATTTTATTCTTTTTTCTCATTATTTTTTTCTTTCTCTTCCTCTTTATTGCATTTTATCTATGTATTTCTTTATTTTATTCTTTTTTTCTCATTATTTTTTTCTTTCTCTTCCTCTTTATTGCTGTTTATCTATGTATTTTTGTTTTCATTTTTCTTCCTCGTCTTCTTTTCTTCGCAATGTATTAATTCATATTCATTCATTATCATTTTTCTTCCTCTTGGCTGCGGTTTGGTTTCTTGTTATTTTTTATTCCTCCTTCTCCCCTTCCTCTTCCTCTTCCTCTTGGTTGCGGTTCGGTTTCTCAGAAGGGAACGCAGACTCTTGTGATCTGTTTTAAGCGCAATTATTATTCACTGAGGTCACGGTTCAAAGTGTATAATTTGACTTAATATTTTCTCCGGTTTTAGTTCTTCTTTATTAGTAAACTCACTACTACTGTTTTTAACTCGTTGTTTCTTATATTCATTTTTTCATGCATTTTACATTTACCGTTATCATATACTGTTTTTGTTTATGTTAGCTTGGAAGAAAAAGTAATGTCTAAAATAATATTCCTAAAATTGAAATAAAAACAAAAACAAACAGAGATAGATAAAATAAATAAAAACATAGATACAATAAAAAATTAAAACATACACTCTTTAAATACATATTATAAGTTGTAAAATATAAATATAAATCATAAAAAAATAATATTGTAAAAACTAAAATGATATTCCTTCTGAAGTTCTGGGTTGAGAGAGAGAGAGAGAGAGAGAGAGAGAGAGAGAGAGAGAACCACTTAACCACTTATCCAATCATCTTAGTCGCACAAACAAACAAATAAACAGAAAAAAAAGAAAACAACAGCAGAGAATAAAACAAAACAAAACAAACAAAACAAAAGAAAATGATAAACAAACACTAAACGAACGAGGAAGAAAAGGCCCCGAAAAAAAAACATGCAGAGAGAGAGAGAGAGAGAGAGAGAGAGAGAGAGAGAGAGAGAATAGAAGAGAAAATAGAAAAACGAAAGAAATAAAAGAAATGATGATAAAAGAAGAGAAAAGAGAGAGAGAGAGAGAGAGAGAGAGAGAGAGAGAGAGAGAGAGAGAGAGAGAGAGAGCTTGGGCAAAATGGACGAGAGCTTAAGACCAGCCTTGCCAGATATATCTAAATGACGTGAGATTAATTAAACATAATATCCTTGATTAAGTAATTTAGTAATGCATTCACCAAGGAGGCAACAAAGAGCCTATTCACTTTCTTCTGGCATTCATTTACTTACTTATTAATTCATTATCTACTTATCTATCTGTCTATCTATATCTACTTATCTCTATCTATCATTTTCTGGTTCGTGGGATTGTAATTTTTTTTCCTTCCTTTCACTATTCATTTTGTCATTCATTTAATCATTCTCTATCTATCCGGTTATTTATCTATCTATTAAATCATTTTCTCTCATTTTCTATACCGGGAACTTGCAATTTTCTTTCAATTTCCTCCCAGCATTCATTTTCTCATTCTTTCATTCTGTCAATCTATCTATCTATTTTGGTGGATGTTAATGTATTGTTTTTTGTTGTTGTTGTTGTTTATTTTTACTCGGTGTCTCTTCAATATCCTTTTCTTTCGTAACTTCCCTTTTTTTATGTATTTTCTCTCTCTATTTCTGCTTTCTTTATGTTTATCAGTTAACAATTTTTTTTAATAATTCTTCTTTACACACTCGGTTTCTCATAAAATATCAGTTATCTATCAATCCGTCTATCTATCTATCTGTATCTATCTATCTATCTTTTTCTCTCAGTCTCAATATCGCGTCTTCTGCTTTCTATTTTCTACGTCAACATGAAACGGCAAATTCTCCCGAAGTGTCGCAAGTTAAGGCAAAATACTCATGCTGTTAAATCTGATTTCAAGAGGAAGGGAGAGGTCAAAGAGGAAGAGAGAGGAGAGAGAGGAAGGAGAGGAGAGAGAGGAAGGAGAGGAGAGAGAGGAAGGGTGAGAGGAGAGAGAGGAAGGGAGAGGTCAAAGAGGAAGAGAGAGGAGAGAGAGGAAGGAGAGAGAGGAAGAGAGAGGAGAGAGAGGAAGGAGAGGAGAGAGAGGAAGGGAGAGGTCAAAGAGGAAGAGAGAGGAGAGAGAGGAAGGAGAGGAGAGAGAGGAAGGGTGAGAGGAAGAGAAAGCCTGTAATAGAGACGTAAGTGGATCATTGTGTAAGTCAACCTTTGCTTTTAATACATGAGAGAGGTAGATTTTTTTTTCTTCTTTAACTTTTTTTTATACTTTTTTCTTATATTTCTTATCTTTCTGTTTGCATATTTTTGTATTTTTCATTTTTTCCTTACTTCTTGTCTTCCCCTTTTCATTTTTTTCTTTCTTTTATTCACTTTTTTTAATTTGTCTGCAGTTTTACATTTACTTTTTTCATACCTTTTTTGTTTTTCACTTTTTTTCGTATTTTGTCTCAACGTTTTCATGTTTTTCTTATTTATCCCTTTTTTTTGCAATTGTATTCTTGCTTCATTTCATATTTTCGTCTCTTCCAATTTTTCATGGTTTTATCTCTTCCTTTTTCCATATTTTTGCCTATTTTTCTTATATTTTATCCTTCCTTTTTAATATTTGTCTTTATATTTTTCATATTTCTTCTTTTTTTACATATTTTTGCCTATTTTTCATGTATTTTAACCTTCCTTTTTTTAATATTTGTCTTCATATTTTTAATATTTCTTCTTTTTTTACATATTTTTGCCTTTTTTCATGTATTTTATTTTTAACCTTCCTTTTTTAATGCTTGTCTTCATTTTTTCATATATCTTCTTTTTTCTCTATTTTTGTCTTTTCTATTTTTTTCGTAATTTGATTCTTCCCTCTTTCATACTTTTCTCTCTTCCTTATTTTTCTCATTTTTGTCGTTCTTATTTTTTTCATAATGTGTATCTTCCTTTTTGAAAATTTGTCCCTTCGTTATTTTTTTGCATATTTTGTCCTTTTTAAACTTTTTTCTTCCTTTCTTTATTATTTTTATCTAAAGTAATTTCAGTGTACCGCAAACCTGTATAACACATTTCTCTACATCAGTTTATCTTCGTGACTTTTTATTCATTTAGTTTGAATTTTCTGTTTTTCTCCTTTTTTTGCTTTTCATTTACTGTTTTATTCATTTCGTTTTGTTTTATTTCTGATGTTTTTTTGTTTTGTTTTCTAGGTTCAGAGGAATAGGATACGCAGCGCTGTTGTTGTTTTCGTTGTTGTTGTTGTTGCATTTCCTGTGTTGAATTAATGATGCTTTTAGTGAATTATGTTTCGCGTGAATTTTATAGTGTCTGAAGCCATTATCAAAATACGCACACACACACACACACACACACACACACACACACACACACACACACACACACACACACACACTCTCACACACATAGAACACAACACAACACAAAAAAGTTACACAAAAATACTAACACACACACACACACACACACACACACACACACACATAGAACACAACACAACACAAAAAAGTTACACAAAAATACTAACACACACACACACACACACACACACACTAAGTAGTCTGCGCATATTAAGGGTCTCTTGGCACGAAGTTATTACGCAGAACAAAGAAACGATAGGGAATTACACGAAAATAAGGACCTGAACGCATTATGGCTGACCGGAGTAACAGGCAAAAAAAAGAGAAAGAAAATTGCTTGTTACGGATAAAAAAAAAGAAGAAAAAGAAAAAGCTGAAGTCAAATTCATTTCCGACTTCCGATCGTATTTATAACCCCAAAATTTATCAGCAATCATACAATCAAGGAATCAAACTCCACATTGAAATTATTATAAAAGAAAATTGCTTGTTACGAATAAAAATAAAATAAAAAATGAAGTCAAATTCCTCTCCAACTTCCGATCGTATTTATAACCCCAAAATTTATCAGCAATCATACAATCAAGGAATCAAACTCCACATTGAAATTATTATAAAAGGAAATTACTTGTCCAGAGTAGAACAAACAAACAAACAAACAAACAAATAACTTCAAGGACAAATTCCTCTACAACATTCCATCGTATTTTTAACCCCAAACTTTAGAAACATTCAAGATCTGCATTAATATAGTTCTTGGTTTGTTTATATTTTGACTCACATTTTTTATCTTCAACATATTCCTTTGTTTCCATCGGTCAGTCTTTTATCCTCCCTTTATCCTATCACTTAACCATTTATCCAATCATCTTAGTCACAAACAAACAAACAAATAAACAGAGAAAAAAATAATCCTACCACTTAAACATTTATCCAATCATCTTAGTCACACAACCAAACAAATAAACAGAAAAAAATAAAACAACAGTAGAGAATAAAACATCTATCTTATTTTTCTATCCTCTCTATCCTAATCCCTTTAATTTTATCCACTTATCCATCTTTTATCCACCCACAAATCAAATTCACCTTTACAAATATTTTCATACTAACTTCGAATATCTTTTCCTTATACATTATCTCCTTTTTTTCTTACATATTTTCTATCAGTTGTATCCACTAATCCATTTTCCATCCTTGACAAAAATCCAGTTTGCTTACAATTTATTATTTTTTTTTATTCTAACGCGAGTAGTTTAATTTGCCTTCCCTTTTCCATACTCCACCTTCTGTCATTCTGTTCATATCCTTCGTTTTTTATCCATTAATCCACCTTCTATCTAAAAATATCTAATTCCCTTTCACTTTATTTTCTCTATTCAGGAGCAGTAAGTAGCGAGCTCTTTTTTCATTATTGTTTTCTTTTTTTACGCCCTTGCACTGTCTCCTCTGCTGTAAAAATAAAATAAAAACTTCTCCACCTCCGCTAATCCTCTAATCCACCTTCAATCTAAAAATCTAATTTCCTTCCACTTTCGTTTCTCCACGTTCTTGCTCTGTCTCCCTCCCTTCCATCCTTCCATCCACTAATCCACCTTCCATCTAAAAATCTAATTTCCTTCCACTTTCGTTTCTCCACGTTCTTGCTCTGTCTCCCTCCCTTCCATCCTTCCATCCACTAATTCACCTTCCATCTAAAAATCTAATTCCCTTCCACTTTATTTCTCCACTATCTTGCTCTTCCATCCTTCCCCCCCTCCGCTAATCCTCTAATTCACCTTCTATCTAAAAATCTAATTCCCTTTCACTTTTGTTTGTCCACTTTACTTGCGCTGCCTCCCTCCCTTCCACCCTCATCCCCGTTCCGCTAATCCCCCTTCTATATCCCACTCGTCCACTTTGTCTCCACCCCGCTCGTTCATTTATCATCGGGGCGGCCACTTCATTCACCTCCGGCGTCCAATCCTCTTTCTCTGTTATCAAATCTGTTTAGTATTCCCCGACTCCTCGCTGCCTGGCCCCGCACCCTTTTCATCTGTTGGCAAATCCACTTGGTCTTCGCTCCACAAGTCTGCAAGTGGATGGTGTGACTGTAGGCCTGTCTGTTTGTTTTTCTGTTTTTCTGTCTGTGTGTGTGTGTTTTTGTGTATGTGTTTGGTTGATAGGAGTGAGTGTATGGTTGACTGGTAGGTTGGTTAGGTTAGGTTTGGTAAGATGGGTTCTTTAGCTGACTTCTTGACTGACTGACTAACTGACTGACTGACTGATTAGACTGACCGTATGACTGACTGACTGACTGACTGGACTCTGATTTCTGTTTAGTCTTCTGTCTGTTAGTGTCTGTTTAGCTGATTAGACTGACCGTATGACTGACTGACTGACTGGTTGACTGACTGGCTGACTGTTCTAAGGGTTGAACGACTGACCTGAAGTTCGATGTCTAGTAGAAGTGAGTGGCTGAGTGTGTGTGTGTGTGTGTGTGTGTGTGTGTGTGTGTGTTCACCATCGACCGGCAAATGATATGGAGTTAGATGGTTTGTGTGTGTTTATGGTACAATAATGTGGAGGAGCGGCGCCCCCCCTACCCCCCACCCCCCCTTCGTGTGTGTGTGTGTGTGTGTGTGTGTGTGTGCGTGTGCGTGTGCGTGTGTGTGTGTGTTTAGTCCTCCTCAATACATTCCCTCGTTTCCCACTTTCTCTCGTCGAATAATAGTCATGATATTCTGAAGGAGGAGGAGGAGGAAGAGGAGGAGGAGGAGGAGGAGGAGGAGGAGGAGGAAGGAAGGAAAGGATATTAGCTGAGTAGGGTAAGAGAGATGAAGACGAGAGGTAAGGGAAGGGAAGGGAAGGGAAGGAAACGAAAGGGAAGGCAAGGGAAGGGAAGATAAAGGAATGAAAGGAAGGGAAGGGAAAGGAAAGGAAAGGAAGAGGAAGGGAAGGAAAGGGAAGGCAAATAAATGGAAAATGAAGATAAAGGAATGAAAAGAAAGGAAGAGAAGATAGGGAACTGAAGGAAAGGAAAGGAAAGGGAAGGCAAGAAAAGGGAAGATAAAGGAATGAATGGAAATAAAGAGAAGGAAGGGAAGGGAAAGGAAGGGGGGGAAAGGGAAGGCAAGGAAATGGAAAATAAAGGAATGAAAGGAAAGGAAAAGAAGGGAAGGGAATGACAGGGAAAGAAAAGGAAAAGAAAATATAAGAAAAAGGAGAAAGGAAAGAGAATGGAGAAAAGAAGGAAAAGGGGAAAGAAGGGAAGCAGAGCAAAGAAAGAATGAGAAAGGGAAGAGGAAGAGGAAGGGAAAATAAAGAGAATGAAAGGGAAGGGAAAAGGGAAGGGAGGAGAGGGGAGCAAAGGGGGGAGAGGGGGTCACCTTTAGTCCCCCCCCCCCCCTCCCCCACGATCACCCGCCAAAGAAATCAAGATCAGACGAGATTAACGTTGAAAAAAAAATCTCTTCACCAAGTTAAAGACGTTTTTCGGAATAATTGGTTTGACGTTTCATCTTTTTTTTTTTCTTTTTTTTTCCTTTTCCATCGGCTGTTTTTACCCTCCCTTCATTTTTTTTCTTTTCCCTTCTTTTTTCCCTTTTTTTCCCTCTTCTCTCTTTCGGTGGGAGTAATTGGTTTACGATCGACTCTGCGTTTCTGATGAGAGGAATAATTGATGTCTTTAGAAGGAGTAATAGGGAAAAATAGGAAAAGGAAAAAAGGAAAAGGGAAGCGGAGGAAAGGTAATCAATTTGATCTTTTTTTTTTTGTTTTCTTACGTTTTTCTTTGTGTCTTCGCTTTCAAATTCTTACCTAATACAGTTTTAATTCACCTCCATTCACATAACTTCATTTCCTTCCTTAATTACTGCATCGATGTAGTAAAAATTAATCATATAACCCATTTTAGACATATTTCAATTCACATAACTAACTTGTCTTAATTAAAAGAAAAACATAATTAATACATATAAGATCTTATTACTCATAGCCAAGTTTAAGAAGCAAAAAAAATTACATTACTCTTAAAAAAAACATTTCTCTAAGATTTTTTTTTTATTCAAGTACCAACATATTCTTTGACAATAATTACTGTCATTTACGAACAGAAATAAAAGAAAAGACAAAAATCATATACCCAAAAACACATAGCTCTTAACACATTTCCATTCATGTATCCAAATTCTCCTTCATATTACCAACAACAAAATAAGAATAAAAAGCAAACATATCTAAACCTTCAAACATATTCTTCTATAATAATTACTATCATTTACGAAGAGAGATAAAAGAAAAGAAAAGACAACAATCAGATACATTTCTCTACTCTATTTAGGAGCAGTAAGTGGCGGGCTTTTTTTTCATAGTTTTTTTTTTTTACGCCGTTGCACTGTCTCCTCTGCTGTAAAAAAAAAAAAAAAATAAATAAAATAAAATAAAACACATACCTTATAACACATTTCCATTCATGTATCCAAATTCTCCTTCATATTACCAACAACAAAATAAGAATAAAAAGCAAACATATCTAAACCTTCAAACATATTCTTCTATAATAATTACTATCATTTACGAAGAAAAAGTAAATAAAAGAAAACATAAAACTAATATACCCAAAACACATAACTCTAACACATCTCCATTCATGTATCCAAATCCTCCTTCACATTTCCAACAACAACACAATAATAAAAAGCAAACATTTCTAAACCTTCAAATCACACCTTTCCATTTCCGTAACCAAACCTGTCTCCATATCACTGTCATTTAAAGAGAAAGAGAAACGTAATACCTCCATAATTTCACCTGTCGGATACCTGTCTATCATAATTTGCATGTGAACTCGTATCATACAGGAACTCTTAATTTGCAGGTAAACTCATGATTTCAGATAAACTTTTCTTATAATTATTGTCATTTCAAAAACGAGTAAAATGGCATAAGCTCAAAATGACCTGTCCATCAAAATTACATGTCTATACTGAGTTTGCAGGTAAACTAATTAATTATAGGTAAACTTTGCGTCAGAAAAATAACATAGACCCATATAATGAATGACCTGTCTATAATAACTACAGGTAAACCATTTTCACGTAAACTAGTGAGTCTCAGGTAAACTAATAAACTCCAGGTAAACATTCGTCATTTCAAGAGCCAGAAAAATAAACAGACTCTTAAAATTACCTAACTGATGAGTTATGAATGTTCACATAAACTCATTCATTCTCAGGTAAACTAATACACTACAGGTAAACTAATTAAATGCAAGTTAATTTTGTCATCTAAAAAACGAAAAATAAAAATACCACACAAAAATACCTGCTCAAAACAACTCTCCAGGTAAACTATTTTCACGTAAACTCATTAGTTCTCAGGTAAACTAATACACTACAGGTAAACTAATAAAGTGCAATAAAATACCATAGACAGAAAAATACCTGCCCCAAAAAATTCTCCAGGTAAACCATTTTCACGTAAACTTATCAATTATCAGGTAAACTAATAAAATGCAGGTAAACTTTGTCATCTAAAAATGCCACAAAAAAATATAAAAGACCCATAAACTTACCAGTCAAAAATTAATCTGCAGGTAAACTCGCAAATTCCCAGGTAAACTCAAATTCCAGGTAAACTCAGGTGCAAACTATATGTGTATGATGCAGGTGCGCTAACACAGGTGTATACCGGGTAGCCCCTGAGGGTGTTGCAGACGAGAGAGGGTTAATGGAAGAGAAGGAGGGGAGCAGAGAGAGAGAGAGAGAGAGAGAGAGAGGGAGAGAGGGAGAGTAAATGTGGTTTATGGAAAGTGAGAGTGAAGGAGAGGACAAGCAGGAGGAGGAGGAGGAGGAGAGAGAAGAGAGAGGTAAAAGTGATGAATGTCTGATGGAGAGAGAGAGAGGGAGGGAGGGAGAGAAAGTGGAGGTAAGACATAGGGTTGAAGATAGACGTGGAGGAAGATGGAGGAGGAGAGTCTTAAGAAGAAGAATAAGGGAAGGAAGGAAGGAAGGAAGAGGGAAGATAGAGAATGAGAAAGGAGACAGTAAGAAGCGAAGGAGGAGATGGGGAAGGAAGGATAAACGAGGAAATGAAGGAAGAGGGAAGAGAAGGAGGAGGAGGAGGAGGAAGACGTATGGAAGAAGGGAAGTAGATGAAGAATGATAGATAAGAATTGAAGGTGAATGGAGGAAGAAGGGAGGAGGGGAGAGAAAGGAAGGAAAGAGGAGATGGAGGAAATGAGAACTGACGGAATGGAGGGAGAGAGAGAAAGGAGAGAGAATGAGAGAAAGAGGGAGAGAGGAAAAAAAGGAGGATGAAAACTGAAGGAATAAAGAGAGAAAGAGAGGAGGAGGAATAATAGGAGGGGCGGAGAGAAAGGAAGAAGGGAGGAGAGAGAGATAGAAGATGAATAGAAGGGAGAGAAATTGATAGATGGTAAATTGAAGGAAAATGGAGGAAAAAGACTAAAAGGAAAGGAAAAGAAGAAAATGAAGAAAAGGGAAGTAGAAGACAATAAGAAAAGAAAGGGAGAAGAAATGAAGAAAATGGATTGTGATAAAGAAGGAAAGACAGAGGAAGAAAAAAATAGACAAAACAGGAAGAAAAAGAAAGATAGAAGTGAAATAAAGGAGGAAAAGAAAAAAGGGAGAAGAAAATAGAAAAAAATTGAATTGGAAAGTGAAAAAAAATTAAGACAAAGGAAATAAGGGAAAAATAAACCTAGAGATGAAATAAATAAAGGGAGACATAGAAAAAAGAAGGGAGAAGATAAAGATGAAGATAGGGAGATAAGGGAGAAGAAGGGAGACTAAATAATACACGAAAATAAATACTAAACACGAAGGGAAAAAATGAAAAAAAAGGGAGCTTGAGGGTGAAATAAGAGAAAAAGGGAGAGATTGAAGAAAGAAGGGAGATAAGATGAAAAAAGGGAGAAGAAAAAAGGGGAAAAAACTAAAATGGAGGAAAAAAAAGAGAAAACGAAGGAAAAATAAAAAAGGGAGATAGAGGTGAAATAAGAAAAAAGGGAGAGATTGAAGAAAGAAGGGGGATAATATGTAAAAGGGAGAAGAAAAAAGGAAAAAAACTAAATTGGAGGGAAAAGAAAAAACAAAACGAAGGGAAAATAAAAAATAAAGAAAGTAGAAATGAAATAAAAAAGGGAGATATAAAAAAAGAAGGGAGATGAGATGAAGAAGGGAGAAGATGAAAGAGAAACAGTAGATAGGAGGAAGAAATGAAAAATAGTGAAATAAGAGGAAAAAAATGAAAACGAAGGGAAGAAGGGTGATAAGGGAGATAGGGAGAATAAGGGAGACTAGCGTATTCATTGGGCTGTTATTAGATCTCCTCCCTTTTTTGTGCTAGCTGAGACTGCGCCTTCCCCTGTTATTATCCTCTCCTCCTATTCCCTCCTTCCATCTTCTCTCTTCCAATTATTTATTCTTTGTTTTATCTTTTCTTCTTTAAAATGATTCCCTTTCCTCTTTTTCATCTTTTATCGCCTTTTTCCTTTTCATTCATCTTTTGACCCTTTTCCTCTTTCTTCATTATTTTAGAGTTTTCTTTCTTTTTTCTTTTTCTTCTTTAAAATGATTTCCTTTCCTCTTTTCCATCAGTTATCGCCTTTTTCCTTTTCATTCCTCTTCTTCTTAACCTTTTCCTCTTTTCTTCTTTATTTCTGAGTTTTCTTCCTTCTTTCTTTTTCTTCCGTCCTTCTTTTCTTTCTTTCTTCATTCATTCCTATCTGCTTTTCACATTTTTTGTCCCTTTTCTTTCTTCCTTCTTTCTTTCCTTTTTCCTTTTCATTCCTCTTCTTCTTAACCTTTTCCTCTTTTCTTCCTTATTTCTGAGTTTTCTTCCTTCTTTCTTTTTCTTCCGTCCTTCTTTTCTTTCTTCCTTCATTCATTCCTATCTGCTTTTCCCACTTTTTCTGTCCCTTTTCTTTCTTCCTTCTTTCTTTCCTTTCTTCATTCCTTCTCTCTTCTCTTCCTTCCTTCATTCCAATCTGCATTTCCTATTTTTTCTGTCCCTTTCCTTTCTTCCGTCCTTCTCTTTTTTCCTTCATTCATTCATTCCTATCTACTTTTCCATTTTTACCGTCCCTTTCCTTTCTTCCTTCCTTCTTTCCTGCATTCTTCTTATACATTCCTTTAATTATGTCAGTTATTTTCTTTTTCTCTTCCTCTACATTTATTATTCTTTCCTTCATTCATTATTTTATCTTTGTATTTACCTTTTCCTTTTCTCACCTGTCCATCAATACACCTTTCCCTCCATTAGCAACACCTGTTCTGATACCTGCCATGGGTTTCTGTATCATCCATTCTCTCTCTCTCTCTCTCTCTCTCTCTCAATCACGTCAGCCATACCCAAATTGAGTTACGGAAGCATCTCTAAACCTATTACAGCTCCACACGCAACTACTACTACTATTACTACTACTACTACTAAACCGACTTCACATGTATTGATATAAGAAAAACTATCACTACTACCACCACCATAACTACCACCACCACCACCACTACTACTACTACTACTACTACTACTACTACAATATAATCTTTCCCAAACAATAATACCAACACACATACACTTCTCTTCCTCCTCCTCCTCCTCCTCCTCCTCTTCCTCTTCCAAAACCAGCAACAGAAGCATAACGCCGAATCTGGCAACACTTGGCAACACAGGCGTGGGAGAGAGGGAGGGAGAGAGAGAGAGAGAGGGAGAGAGAGAGAGAGGGAGCGAGTTGAGTTCAGTCTCGCTCTCTCCTCTCAGTCGCTCGGGGTCTCTCGTCGGGGCGGTTTCAAGTTCTTTAATTAGGTTTCTGTGTGTTCTCTTTCTCTCTCTCTCTCTTTCTTTCTCTCTGTCTCTCTTTTTCATGTGTGGTGTAGTGTGTTTTTCTCACTCTCTCTCTCTCTCCCTCTCTCTCTTTTCCTGTCTCTCGATCTTTTTCTCTCTGTTTATCTGGTTTTTATTTTGTCTGTTTTAGTTGTGTTTGTGTTTTCGTGTGTGTGTGTGTGTGTGTGTGTGTGTGTGTGTGTGTGTGTGTGTGTGTGTGTGTTGTTTTATTTATCTTTCTCTTTTTCCTGATTTTTGTGTTTTTTTGTGTGTTTTGTTTTGTTTTTCTTGCTTGTGTGTTTTGTGTTTTCATCTTTTTTTGTTTTTTGTTTTGTTATTCTGTTCTGTGTTGTTTTGTTTTTTTGCTTGGATTTCTCTTTCTCTTTCTCTCACGTGGGTTCTCTCTCTCTCTCTCTCTCTCTCTCTCTCTCTCTCTCTCTCTCTCTCTCTCTCTCTCTCTCTCTCTCTCTCCTCTAATTAACCTGTTTTTCACCTTTTCCTTTCTACTTCAATTCACTTTTTATTCTCTCCTTTTTATCTCACGTGTTTTTTCTTTCATCTGTTTGTTTGTTTGTTTGTCTGTGCTCTTGTTTTTTTTCTTACTTGTTCCTCTCTTCTGTATCTCTTTCTGTCTCTTCTTTTCTTTGGTTTTCTTTTTCTCTCACTTTATCTCTCATTCTCTCTTCGTGTGACACCTGTTTTTCCCTGTTTCTCTTCTACCTTGTTTGTTTTTCTGTGGTTCCGTTATTTAGTTTCACCAGTGTTTCTTTTTCTGTTTCTTTTCACTTTCTCTTCTCCTCTTTTTCTCCTCTTTTCTAACCTGGGCATACTTAATCTCCTTCTCTTCTCTCTTTTCTCACTTTCTCCTCTCCTCTTCTACTCTTTTCTTTCTTATCTTTTCATCTCTTATTCTATTCTTCCTTCGTGTCAGACCTTACCTGAGTTTACCTGTGAGTAGATTGACGTTCGTGTGACCTTGCTTTCCACACCTTTCCCCATCACGTGACTTAAAAATAACAGAAAGACTAACTCGTATCTTATTCTCGTTTTTACTCAAAGGGGAAAAAAGAGGAGCCAAGAGGAATGATTGATCTATTCTGACGTTTATACAAGGAAAAGGAAAACAGGAAAATACTCGGAACATTACGAAGAGGAAAAGGGAAAATAAAAAAAGAAGAAAATGAAGGAAAAGATAATGATGGTGTTGACAATAATGGGATACTTTCATCACTTTCTGCTGCTGACGTGTGTGGCAACAGGTGAGTTTGTGCGTGTGTGTGTGTGTTTGTTTGTGTACAGGTGTGTGATGGGGGGAAGGGAGGGGAAGGGGAGTGTGTGGAGGGAGGGGGGGAATAGTGTGTGTGTGTGTGTGTGTGTGTGTGTGTGTGTGTGTGTGTGTGTGTGTGTGTGTGTGTGTGTGTGTGTGATGTCGTGTCTGTGATGTGTGCTGAGAAGGAGGACAATTAGGATTAAGGAAGATAAGGAGGAGGAGGAGGAGGAGAGGAGGAGGAGGAGGAGGAGGAGGAGGAGGAGGAGGAGGAATAATTATGCGACAAGGATTGGAAGAGGAGTAAATATTATTAAAGTAGACGAAGAGGAATAAATGAGAGAGGAGGAGGAGGAGGAGGAGGAGGAGGAGGAGGAGTAAAGTTAAGAAGTAGGAGAATAAGAACAACAAGATCATTAACGAAACCGAAGAAGAAGAAGACGAGGAGGAGGAGGAACAAGAAGAACAAGAAGAGGAGGAGGAGTTAAGATAAGAAGTATAAAACGATGAAAAAGTAGGAGAATAATAAGAAGAGGAGCATTGACGAAGAAGAAGAAGAAGAAGAAGAAGAAGAAGAAGAAGAAGAGGAGGAGTTAAGATAAGAAGTAGGAAACGATGAAAAAGTAGGAGAATAAAAACAAGAGGAGCATTGACGAAGAAGAAGAAGAAGAAGAAGAAGAGAAGGAGGAGGAGACGACGAAATAATTAAACTTCACCAGCATTCACAAATAATTTATCATATGTCAATCACTATAAGTCTCCTCCTCCTCCTCTCCCTCCTCCTCCTCCTCCTCCCCCAATCACAGAGCCTCCTGGGTAAACACGGAGAAGAGACGAGTTTCAATTGGTGGATTCCGGGGCTTTAAAATGCATCCCAGCCAATCACGGGGCGAGGAAGATAAAGTCAGGGAGCCTCAATGAAAAATGACTGCCCGAGTTTTTTGGGGGATTGTTGTTTTATGTTTTTGTCTTTCTTGGTGTTTTGTTTTGTTCTTTACTTTATTTTCTTCATCGTTTCTTCTATTCCCATTCCTTTCCCATTCCTTTCCCTATCATATACTTTCATTTTCCTTTTATGCCTTTTCGTTTCCCTTCATTTTCCTTTTATTTTCCTTCTCTTTCCTTCCCTTTCCTTTCCTTTGCTTTCCTTCCCCATTCCTTTCCCTATCGTATACTTTCACTTTCCTTGTATGCCTTTTCTTTTCCCTTCATTTTCCTTTCTTTTCCTTTTATTTTCCTTCTCTTTCCTTCCCTTTCCTTTCCTTTGGTTTCCTTCCCCATTCCTTTCCCTATCGTATACTTTCATTTTCCTTTATTCCTATTCTTTTTTTCTTGTTTTTTTATTCTTTATTTTCTTCATCGTTTCTTCTATTCCTTTTCCTTTACTTTGCTTTCCTTCCCCATTCCTTTTCCCATCATATTTATTTTCATTTTCCTTCCATTCCTTTCCTTTTCCCTTCATTTTCCTTTATTTTCCTTTCATTTTCCTTCTCTTTCCTACCCTTCCTTCCCCATTCCTTTTCCTATCACATACTTTCATTTTACTTTATTCCTTTTCTTTTCCTTTCATTTTTCTTTCTTTTCCTTTTATTTTCCTTCCCTTTCCTACCCTTCCTTCCCCATTTCATTTTTCCATACTTTTCTTTTCCTTCTCTTTCCGTTCCGTCCCTTCCCTCTTTCTTTTCCCTTCCTCCTCCATTCCTTTTTTTTATCCTTCCCTTTCCTTCCCTTCCCTCCCCTTTCTCTTTTCAATTCCCTTCTATTCCCTTTCATTCCTTCCCTTTCCTTCCCTTCCCTTCCCTTCTCCTTTCCCTCCCCTACCTCTTTATTTTATCCAGTACTTTCCTTTCCCTTCTCTTCTAATTCCCTTTCCTTAACTTCCCTTCCCTTCCCCTCCCTACCCCCCCCCACCTGATTAACTTTCCCTTTCTCTTGATTAGTTTACGTGTGTCATACCTGTTTGCAAGTTCACCTGTGTTCCGGTTCTTCATACCTTCAATTACCTGTCTATCTTCTTTTTCTACGTCTGTATTTTTATTATATTTTATTTTTACCTTTTACTGTTTCACATTCTTTTATTTCGTTGTGTGTATATCTTTCTGTATCTCTTTTTGTTTGTTTGTTTGTTTGTTTTATATGCATGTTTTCTACACACACACATATACTTCGTATATGTGTGTGTGTGTGTTTTATGAAGTGGAAAATAAGGGGAGAGAGAGAGAGAGAGAGAGAGAGAATAAAATCTTAGTTAAAAAATATTAAAAAATGAAGAAAAGAAGAAATTAAAGTCGTGATATTTTTTTACATTTTATTGAAGAAAGAAAAAGAAAATAAAGAAAACGAGACGAAATTTGCAAGTATTGATGTGAAGGAAGAAGAGAGAGAGAGAGAGAGAGAGAGAGAGCAAAGGACTCTGAAGTGTAAATTGAGGGGAAGAGAAAGAAATGAATTGGATGAACACACACACACACACACACACACACACACACACACACACACACACACACACACACACACACACACACACACACACACACACACACACACACACACACACACACACACGCTCACAGATTGACTTACCACACACCAGTAAAAAGAATATGACAACGTTAGCGAGAGAGAGAGAGAGAGAGAGAGAGAGAGAGAGATCAAGTGTTGTAATTCAAGGGAACGGTCAATCATAATCGTATTTCAGGTCGGACCGAAGACTTTTCTGTAACTCAATTTCGCGCTGTTTCGTCGCTAACTTTGTTCCCGAAACCTGAAAGTCGTGGCTGGAATGTCTGTCTGTCTGTCTGTATGTATGTATGTATGTATGTTTGAATCTATGTAGGAAAGGGAGAGAGAGGGGGGAAGATGGGATGGCTGTCTGTCTGTCTGTATGTCTGTTTGAATCTATGTAGGAAAGGGAGAGGGAGAGGGGAAGGATGGGATGGCTGTCTGTCTGTCTGTATGTATGTATGTCTGTGTTTGCATCTATGTAGGAAAGGGGAGAGGGAGAGGGGGGGAGAGGAGGAGGGCTGTCTCTGTCTGTTTCCGAAAGCTGAAGGTCGTATTGGAATGGCTGTAACTCTGTCTGTCTGCCTGTCTGTGGGAATCTATGTAAAGAGGGAGAGGGAGGAGGAGGAGAAGGAGGAGGAGGAGGAGGGTAAGGGAGGTGAAGTCTGTCTATCTGTCTGTTCTCGAAAGTTGAAGATCGTGGCTAGAATGTCTGTCTGTCTGTCTGTCTGTCTGTCTGTTTGGATCTGTATAAAGCGGGAGAGGGAGAGAGTAAGGGAAAGGGAGAGGAAGGGAGGGGGTATTTGTCCGTCGCTGTCTGGTTTGCTGTCTGTTATATGGTCTGTCTATCTGTCTGTGAATCTATGTTAAATTTACGTTAAGGGAG
>NC_066550.1:11621809-11636809 GCF_024679095.1 Eriocheir sinensis | reverse complement strand
TCACACAAATTTAAGACCAGTCAAGTTGGGCTACGAATTTAGGAGCGAGTCAACTTGGGCTACTAATTCTGAGGGGGAGGGAGAGTTTCGGGGTTTTTTTGAAGGGGTGGGGGGGGGGGGGGCTACTGAAGTTGGGCTCTTTTTTCGGGGGGGAGGGGGGGGGGGCTGCCTAAGTTGGGCTACTCATGAGACGCAGTGAGGTTGGGGTATTTTCACGCGCTTGGGAGTGAGTTAAAAGTGCGTTAAAGCGAAGTGTATGTTGTCTTAGTGTTTAGGAGCAGTAAGTAGCGGGCTTTTTTTTTTTCATTATTGTTTTTTTTTTGTTTTTTTTTTGTTTTGTTTACGCTCCCTGCACTGTCTCCTCTGCTGTAAAAAAAAAAAGTATATGTTAGTTCTTGAAGTAATGTGAAGGGCTTTGTTTTTTTGTTTTTTTTCCTCTTGATTTCTTCCTCTTCCTCCTCTTCCTTTTCCTCTTACATCTCTTTCGCTTCCTGTTTTTCCTTTTTTCATCTTCCTTTTACTCTTTTTTTTCGTTTTTTCATTCCTCTTCTTCCTCTTCCTTTTCCTCTTGCATCTCTTCCGCTTCCTGTTTTTTTTCTTTTTTATCTTCCTCTTACTCTTATTTTTTCTTTTTTTCATTCCTCTTCCTCCTCTTCCGCCTCCTATTTTTTTCTTTTTCATCTTCCTCTTACTCTTATTTTCTTTTTTTCATTCCTCTTCTTCCTCTTCCTTTTCCTCTTGCATCTTCCCACTTCCTATTTTCCTCTTTAATCTTCCTCTTAAACATTTTTTTCTCTTTTTCATTCCTCTTCTTCCTCTTCCTTTTCCTCTTGCATCTTCCCACTTCCTATTTTCCTCTTTAATCTTCCTCTTATACTTTTTTCTTTTTTTCATTTCCATTTTCCTCCTCCTTCTTTTCCTCTTGTTTTCCTCTTCTTCCAATTACTATTTGTTATTTTTTTCATTTCCATCCTACTATTCCCTTTTTCCTCTTGTTTTCCTCTTCTTCCTCTTTCTATTTTTGTTATTTTGTTCGTTTCCATCCTCCTCTGCCTTTTTTTCCTCTTGCTTTCTTCTTCTTCTTCCTCTTACTTTTTGCTAGTCTGATCTATTCCTTCTTCCTTTTCATCCTTTTCTTCTTCTCTTCTTTTTCATTGTCTTAGTATTCCTGTTCCTCTTGTTCCTCCTCCTCTTGTTCCTCTTCCTCTTGTTCCTCTTCCTCTTGTTCCTCTTCCTCTTGTTCCTCTTCCTCTTGCACCTCCTCTTTACTCTTACAACTGTTATTTCTCCTTGTTCTAAGTCTCATTATTCTCCTCCTCCTCCTCCTCCTCCTCTTCCTCTTCCTCTTCTTCGTATTCCTCCTCCTCCTCCTCCTCCTCCTCCTCTTTATCTTTCTCTCTTCCTTATTATTTTTGCTGTCATATCTGGTCACTTTCTCCAATTCCTCCTCTTTCCTCTTTCCCCTCCTCCTCCTCCTCCTCTTGGCCCTTTCCTATTCTCCTATTTCCTATTTTTTTCCTCCTCGGTTCCTCTCAACTTTTATCTTTCCTTCATGTCTTCCTCCTTTCATTCCCTCCCTCATCATCTCCACAATCAGCTCTTTTTTCCTCCTCTTTACCCTCCTCCTCCTCCTCTTACGACCCTCCTCTTCTCCTCTTACTCTTCTTCCACTCTTCTCTTCTTTTCCCGACGTCTATAACTAACTCTCCTCCTCCTCCTCCTCCTCTTCCTCCTCCTCCTCCTCCTCCTCCTCCTCATCTTCCTTCTCCTTTATTCTCTCCTCTTAACAGAATGGAGGACAAAAGAGGGACTTGTGTGAGATAAAATGTGGAAAGGTGAGAGAAGGAGGGAAAGAAAGGAGAGATGGAGGAAAGTTGGGAGGAGAGAGAGAGAGAGAGAGAGAGAGGGAGAGAGAGGAAGAGAAGTAAAAGGGAGTTTATGCCTGAATATAATTTGTGTATATTATCATTATCATTATTGCTATTATTATCATCGTTATTTTATTGCCGTTCTGTCCTTTTTAATTATATAGAAAAAGAGAAGTAAACAAAATAGAGAAAAAAAAATCAGTAACGTAAGGAAATCAATAAAGTTTCATAAATACAAAAAAAAATTCATAACCTTAAAAAAAAGTAGAACATCAACAACAACAACAACAACACTACCCACCACCACCACCACCACAAAAAAATAAAAATAAAAATAATGCAAAAACAATATATCCCAAAAATTCTTCCGCCGAAACTGAGTGAAAGGGAAAGTTTCACCTGAAGTTTCAATCTTGCATTTTTACACCTTAACACCCGCCAGGTACACTTTATACTGGAGGAGGAGGAGGAGGAGGAGGAGGAGGAAGGATCAAAGAGTGAGAGAGAAATTGAGAAGGATGAGGAGGAGGAGGAAGAGAAGAATATGAAGAATAAATAAATATAAAAAAAACAGAAGGGAGAGGAGGAGGAGGAGGAGGAGGGAGGAGGAAGAGCAGCAAGAGGATGAGGAGGGGGAAGAGGAGGAGGAGGAGGAGGAGGAGGAGTAAAAAGATCAAAACTAATAAGAAGAGAAGCGAAACTATGAAAAGAAAAGAAAAAAAAGAAAGAAAAGAAAAACTCGTGTGAGGAGGAAACACTGAAACATGAAAAAGCAGGCAACATAAACCCTTTTCAGGCATATAACAAAACTACCCTTCTTTCTTATCTAATCTATCCGTCAATTTCTAGAGTGAACCACAAAACGGATTAAAGCACTTGCTGTACGTACAATGACAATGGAGTAACGCGAATTTGACACGAATCTCATCATTTTCACTACGCTCTATGGCAGCTCAATAACGCGAATTTGACACGAATCTGATATTTTTCACTACGTACTATCTATGGCAACTAAGTAAAGCGAATTTTACACGAATCTGATATTTTTCACTACGTACTATGGCAAATAAGTAAAGCGAATTTAACACGAATCTGATATTTTTCACTTCGTTCTATCTATGGCAACTAAGTAACGCGAATTTGACACGAATCTGATATTTTTCACTACGTACTATGGCAAATAAGTAACGCGAATTTGACACGAATCTGATAATGTTCACACTAACAGTTCTCGCAGGAAGGTTGTTGCAGCAGCGGATAACTCGATTTGCCAAAGAAAATACAGATCTGCCAGTGTGTCTATTACATCGCCTTACTTGACTCATTAGACCACTTTTTTATTCGAGTCATCGGGTGAGTTAGACAGTTCGGAACTCAAAAAACTTGGAGTTATCGACGTTACTCAACTTCCTCAGGTACTTAAAGACTTGTACCAGATTCCCGCGGAGGAGGAGAAGGAGGAGGAGGAGGAGGGAGAAGACGAAAATTAGGAGCAAAAGATGGAGGGAGAAAGAACATTAGGAGGAGAAAAAGGAGAGGAAGAAGGAGGAGGAAGAG
The DNA here is from genome assembly GCF_024679095.1 of Eriocheir sinensis. Lineage (NCBI taxonomy): Eukaryota > Metazoa > Arthropoda > Malacostraca > Decapoda > Varunidae > Eriocheir > Eriocheir sinensis. The sequence goes on along the minus strand of NC_066550.1, from coordinate 11,633,384 downwards.
AAGGATCGGGCATTAAATCAGAGAAAGAGGAGAAGGAAACGAAGGGAAAGCAGAAGAGTAGAAGGGGTAAGAGGGAGACCATAGGAAGAAGAAGAAGAAGAGGAGGAAGAAGAGGAAGAGGAGGAGGAAGGCGAGGAGGAATAGTAGGATGGAATTTTGTGTGTGCCTGTACCGGAGTCTTAAACTTTGGCCATTATGAAGTCAGGAAAAGTAGTTGTTGTCTTAATGATTAAACTTTGACCCCACCACGACACTGTAGCAGCAGCAGGAGGAGGAGGAGGAGGAGGAGGAGGTACGGCTCGGAAGGGGAGATGAATGCAGGTGAAGGAAGTTTAGACAGGTAAGCTATACAGGTGTGGTGAAGCATTTGACTACAGGTGCAAGTACAGGTAAATTAGAATAGACAGGTAGACAGGCAGACCGGTAAAGGGACAGGTAAAGTTAGGCAGGTGAGCAGAAACAGGTGATTAGAGGATTGAAATGTAAGGTAAAGCTCAGACAGGTAAATTGCAATAGACAGGTAGACAGATTGACAGGTAAAGTGACAGGTAAGATTAGACAGGTGAGCAGAAACAGGTGATTAGAGGATTGAAATGTAAGGTAAAGTTCAGACTGGTAAATTGCAATAGACAGGTAGACAGACAGACAGGTAAAGTTAGACAGGTGAGCAGAAACAGGTGATTAGAGGATTGAAATGTAAGGTTAAGTTCAGGCTGGTAAATTGAAATAGACAGGTAGACAGATTGACAGGTGACGTTGATAGGAGAGTGAAGTTGCAATGTCTTCCTCTGTCTTCCTCCTACGCTGTTTTCTTTCCATAATATTTTCCTCCTGTCTTCATTTTCTTCTTTTTCTTCCTTTTACCTTACTATCCTTTTCCTCCTCTTTCTTTCTTTGCTTTTGTTTTCTTCTTTCCTTCCTTTCTCTTTCTACCTTTTCTTCTTTTCTTTCCTTCCTTCCTTTTTCTTTTTCCCATCCTTCCTTTCTTATTCCTTCCTTTCCTTCTTTCCTCCCATCCTTCCGTTCCTTCCTTCGCTTCCTTTTCTTCCTTGATTAGATATATAAGTCAGGTAAGGTCAGGTGAGGTGCGGAAGACCAGGTAAAGTTAGCAAGTTGGACAGGTAATCCAGGACAGGTAGTTTGAGACAGATATGAAAGTGAAGGGAGAAGAAGTTTGAAAGTGATTTGCCAAAGTTTGTCTGAGAGGGAGGGAGAAGAAGAGAAAAGAGAAGAGGGAATGAAAGGAGAGTAGGGAAAAAGAGGGAGAGAGATGAGACGAGAAGGAGGAGATGAAAGAAGAGGGGAGAGAAGAGAAGAGAGGAGAGTGAAAAGGGACAGAGGGAGAAGAGAAGAGAAGAGGAGAGGAGAGGGAAGTAAGAGAGAAGAGAGGAAGGAAAGGTGAACACAAAGAAAGGGAGGAGAGAAAAGAGAGAAAAGAAGAGAAGTGAAGAGGAGTGGGGAAAGAGAAAGGGAGTTTAAGCTGACCAAAGAAAGAGGAAAAGAGAAGAAGAGAGGAAAAAAAGAGGATAGTATAGGATAAAAAAAAGAAAGGGAGGAAAGTGAGCTAAAGAAAATGGAAAGAAAAAGAGGATAAAAGGAAAGAGGAGATAGGAGGAAAGGAGAAGAGAGAAGAAAAGGAAGAGACAGGGAAATGGGCAAAAAAGACGAAATAAAAAAAAAGGAAATAGGAGAGTAAAAGAAGGAAAAAGAAAGTAGAAGAAAGGAGACGAGAGGAGAAAGTAAAAGAGAAGGAGGAGGAGGAGGAAAAGTTGCTTAAAGAAAGAGAAAAAGGAGAGAATGCCAAGAATGAGGATGGTGAAAGGAATGTGCGTTGAATGGAGGAAGGAAGAAGATAGGAAGAGAGGAAGGAACGAAGAGAAGGGGAATAAAGAAGGAGAAGAAAGAGAAATGGAGATAGGAAGGAAAAATCAAAAAGGGAGAAGAATTTGAGAGAATGGAGGAATATAAAAGAAAGGAGGAAGAAAGGAAGAAAGGGAAGAAGAGAAGAAAAAAGGATGAATATAGGAAGGAAGAATAAAAAAAGGGAGAAGAATAATTTGAAGAAGACAGGAAGGAAGGAAAGAAGGAAAGAAAGGAATAAGAAAAGGAAGAAGAAAACGATAAAGAGGAATAGAAGGATTTTAGGTGAACAGAAAAAGAGAGAAGAAGAAAATATAATCAAGAAATAAAGAAAAAATGAGGAAAAAATAATAGAGAAAGAAGAAAAACAAAATGAAGAACACAGAAGAGGGAAGAAAGGAAAAGAAGGAAAAAACAAGAGAAAGAAAAACAAAAAGAAGAAGAACAAACCTCAAAACATACAACAACCTATTCAAATATGTGTGTGAATGTATGTATGTATGTATGTATGTATGTATGTGTGTATATGTGTGTGTGTGTGTGTGTGTGTGTGTGTGTGTGTGTGTGTTACATGAAGTTGTATGACGAAAGTTTCCATCGTCAATCATCAGTATTTACAAAGTTATGGGACAGTTTTTATGGCCGAGTGGTTTAGTGGGAGGGGGAGAGAGAGAGGGAGGGAGAGTGAGAGGAAGGGAGAGAGAGAGAGAGAGAGAGAGAGAGAGAGAGAGAGAGAGAGAGAGAGAGAGAGAGGAAGGAAGGGTAGGAAGAGACAGAATGAGAAGAAGGAGGAATTTGAATAAGATAGAGGAAGAGGAGGAGGAGAGAAGAAAGAAAGGAAGAAGAGGGAGAGAAAGAAAAAATATGGGAGTAAAGGAGTGAGAAATAAATGAAGGAGAAGGAGAAAGAGGAGAAAAGATAAGGTAGAAGAGAGACGTGAAGAAGAAAAAGAGAGAAAGAAAATGAGTAAAAACAAGAGAAGGAAAGAGAAGTGGATTGAAATAGGAAAATAAAAAGGAAAAGGAGGAGGAGGAGGAGGAGGAGAGGGATTCTGATAAAGAGGGAGATAGATGAGGAGGGGAAGAGAGAAAAAGAGAGAGAGAGAGAGCTCAGTTCAATCAAAATAAAAAGAAGGGAGAGAGAGGAAAGAGGAAATAAAAGATAATAAAGAATGATGGGAAGAGAGGAGGGGAGAAAAATGGGGAGAGAGAGAGAGAGAGAAGCCTAACCTAACATACCCTGACTTAACCTAACCTAACCTAACCTAACCTAACCCAACCTGACCTAACCATACCTTTCCTTACCTTACCAAACCTGACCTGACCTGACCTATCCTAACCTACCCTTCCCTTCTCTTTCCTTTCCTTCCCTTTCCTGACCTAATATAACGTAATTTTACTTAACCTAACCTTCCCTTCCCTTACCTTCCCTTCCCGTCCCTTAACATCTAACCTAACCTTCCCTTCCCTTCCCTTCCATTCCCTTCCCTTCCCTTAACATCTAACCTAACCTTCCCTTCCCTTCCCTTCCATTCCCTTCCCTTCCCTTCCCTTCCCTTCCCTTCCCTTCCCTTCCCTCTTCTTAACTTCCCTTTCTTTAACATCTAACCTAACATAACCTAACCTTCCCTTACCTTCCCTTCCCCCTTAACATCTAACCTAACCTTCCTTCCTTCCTTCATTCCTTCCTTTCCTCCCTTTCTTTAACATCAAACCTAACATAACCTAACCTTCCCTTCCCTTCCCTTCCCCACCCTTCCTTTCCCTTCCCTTAACATCTAACCTAACCTTACCTCACCTAACCTTCCCTTCCCTTCCCTTCCTAACCTTACCTCACCTAACTTCCCTTCCCTTCCCTTCCCTTCCCTTAACATCTAACCTAACCTTCCCTTCCCTTCCCTTCCCTTCCCTTAACATCTAACCTAACCTAACCTTACCTTACCTTACCTTACCATTCTTTCCCTTACCTTAACATCTAGCCTTACCTTACCTTACCTTACCATACCTTCCCTTCCCTTCCCCTCCCTTCTCTTCCCTTACCTTACCTAACCTTACCTAACCTTACCTTACCTTACCTTAACTTCCCTTCCCTTTGACCTCACCTTACCTCACCTTACCTTACCTTACCTTACCTTACCTCACCTTACCATACCTTACCTTACCTTCCTATCACCTTCCTTTTACCTGTTCAGATCTCACCTGAACTTCTTCCTCGCCTCCAAGTGTTTGATCGTCATTATGCACAAGAGCGCCTCCTCCTCCTCCTCCTCCTCCTCCTCCTCCTTCTCCTCTTCCTCTTCTTCTTCCTCCGTCTTCTTCTCCTCTTCTGCGACCCTTTCCATGAGAGGTGTCAAGGCCCCTTATGCATCTTCCCTCCTCCTCCTCCTCCTCCTCCTCCTCCTCCTCCTTCTTCTACGACCTCCTCATCTTATTCGTCTTCACCCTCTTCCGCCTCTCCTCCTCCTCCTCCTCCTCCTCCTCCTCCTCCTCCTCCTCCTCCTCCTCCTCCTCCTGCTCCTCCTCCTCCTCCTCCTTCTCCTCCTCCTCCTCCTCCTCCTCCTCCTCCTCCTCCTCCTCCTCGTTCTCCTTACGTCTCTTATCTCCTCCTCCATCTCTTCTTCCTCTTCCTCTGTCCTCTGATTTTGGATTGTTCCTTCTTCCTCTTCTTCTTCCTCTTCTTCTTCCTCCTCCTCCTCCTCTTTAACTTGTCTTTCTTGTCTCTTTCCTTTCCCTTCATTTTTTGTTTGTTTGTAGAAGTGTAAGAAAGTGTTGTCATTCTCTCTCTCTCTCTCTCTCTCTCTCTCTCTCTCTCTCTCTCTCTCTCTCTCTCTCTCTCTCTCTCTCTCTCTCTCTCTCTCTCTCTCTCTCTCTCCATCTTCCTAAGTCTTTCGAAGTGACGCTCTTCTTCCCACTTCTCTTCCTTCTTCTCTTTTTTTCTTTTTTCTCTTTTTTTCTCTTCTCTCCACAAAACTTCCCTCCAGGCCTGTTCCTCTAATTTCTCCTCCTCCTCTCTCTTTCCAGAATTTATCGTTTACGCTTGCCTCCTAATATTTTCTCTCTCTCTCTCTCTCTCTCTCTCTCTCTCTCTCTCTCTCTCTCTCTCTCTCTCTCTCTCTCTCTCTCTCTCTCTCTCTCTCTCTCTCTCTCTCTCTCTCTCTCTCTCTCTCTCTCTCTCTCTCTCTCTCTCTCTCTCTTTATTTATTCGTTTGTCTTCATTTTTATCACGTTTTTTTGTCTCACTTATCTCTATCTTATTCCTGTTATCTCTCTCTCCCTTTCTCTCTCTTTCTTTCTTTTTTATATTTCTTTTTTTTTTGTTATTTATTTACGTTCATTTCATATTTCTGTTCAACCTTATCTCATTCCTGTTTTTCTCTCTCTCTCTCTCTCTCTCTCTCTCTCTCTCTCTCTCTCTCTCTCTCTCTCTCTCTCTCTCTCTCTCTCTCTCTCTCTCTCTCTCTCTCTCTCTCTCTCTCTCTCTCTCTCTCTCTCTCTCTCTCTCTCTCTCTCTCTCTCTCTCTCTCTCTCTCTCTCTCTCTCTCTCTCTCTCTCTCTCTCTCTCTCTCTCTCTCTCTCTCTCTCTCTCTCTCTCTCTCTCTCTCTCTCTCTCTCTCTCTCTCTCAACTTGCGGACACAGGCACGAAGGAAAGTATAGTTTGCGGACGCGCCACTAGAATTGTGATTAACCTTTTGTCTTTTTGTGAGAGAGGCGAGGGGAGGGAGGGGAAGGGAGGGAAGGGAAGGGAGGAAAAGGAAGGGAGGAGAGAAAAAAGACGCAGGAAAGTGAGGAGAAAAAAAAAAGGGTATTCTTGACCTATTCTCTTGCAGATGAAAGACGTATAATTACCAAAAGGAAGAGAAAGAGGTAAGATGAGAGAGAGAAGGAAGGCGAGGAATGGGAAGGGAAGGGAAAGGAAGAGAAGCGAAGGGGGGAAAGAACGAGTGAGGAAGAGAAAGGGGAGGAAAAATAAGTGTGGAAAGGAAAGGAAAGGAAGGAAGGTAAGGAAAGGAAGGAAAGGAGAGAGAGAGAGAGAAGGAAGGGGGTTGAAGTAGGTTATTGGGGAGAGTGAAAAAGGAAGGGAAAAGGAGAAAAAAGGGAGGTAAGGAGGGAAAGGGAGAGAAGGGAGAGAGAAGGAAGGAAGGGTTAGGGAAGGGAAGGGAAGAAGGGGAGAGAAGAAGTGTGTGTTTGTGTGTTACGGGGCATGGTATATGTGTGTGTGTGTGTGTGTGTGTGTGTGTGTGTGTGTGTGTGTGTGTGTCTGAATCGTTGTTTTTGTCATTGTTTTTATTTTTTCCATTGAGTTGAGTTTTGTGTTTCGTTGTTCTTTTGTTTTGCTTCGGTATTGCGTTTTTTTTGTGTGTTGTTTTTTATGGTATTTTTTTATCGGTGTTTTATTTCTGGTTTATTTTCGATGTTTTTTTAATATGATTCTTTGTTTTGTTCTTTTTCTATTTGTTGTCATTTTCTTTTTTGTCTTGTTGCTTCTTATTTTCTTTGTTTAATCTTGTCCTATCGTGTTTTGTTTTTTTTGTTTTGTTTTTCCTTCTATTTTTATTACATTTGTTTGATATTTTTTTATATATTATTTGTCTTATTTTGTTTTGACTTATTTTCTCTTTCTAGTCATTAATATTTTCTTGTTTTCTTTTTTTCTTCAATATCATCCTCTTTTTTTTCTTTCTATTGTTTTAAGCTGTTTTTATTTTCTTGATCAGTGTCTTGTTTTCTCGTTTCCATATACTTTTCCTTTTGTCTTTGCGTTGTTATGATGTCTATTGTTTGTGTTGTTTGCTTGTTTACTTGTTTATCTATATACTTTTCCTTCAGTCTTTGCCTTATTTGATTATTGTTTCTTTGTTTGTTTACTTGTTTATCTATATACTTTTCCTTTTGTCTTTGCGTTGTTTTCATGTCTATTGTTTGTGTTGTTTGCTTGTTTACTTGTTAATCTATATACTTTTCCTTCAGTCTTTGCCTTATTTGATTATTATTTGTGTTGTTTGTCTATTTGTTTACCCTCCTGTTTGCGTTTCCTTGTTTTGCTTCCTCTGCGCGCGTGTGTGTGTGTTGTTTGTGTTGCTTGCTTGTTTACTTGTTAATCTATATACTTTTCCTTCAGTCTTTGCCTTGTTTAATTATGCTTTGTGTTGTTTATTTACTTGTTTACCCTCCTGTTTGTGTTTCCTTGTTTTGCTTCCTCTGCGCGCGCATGTGTGTGTGTGTGTGTGTGTGTGTGTGTGTGTGTGTGTGTGTGTGTTTCCGTTCGGCGCTAAATGAAAATGGCGCAGCAAAATATATGTTTACTGCTGTGTCTCTAACGGTGATTTGTTTTTCTCTTAATTGGTTGTAAATTTAGTGCTTCGCTGCGTGTGTGTGCGTGTGTGTGCGTTTTTGTTGTTCTTGTTGATTTTTCTTGTAGGTGAGAAGTTATGACCCGTTCGTGTCGTGTACGTGTTCTTAATCTGTTTTCCTTTTCTTTTTCTTTCTTTTTTCTCTTTTTTCTCTCTTCTTTTCCTTTTCTTTTTCTTTGGTTGATTTGGAAATTGTTTTAAGTCCAGTAATTTTTTTTTTTTGGCTTATTTTTTTGATTTTTTTTTCTTCTTTTTTTCATTTTGAAGGTTTGCAAAAAAGGGGTATACTTAACTTGTTCGTAACCTGTTTTCTTGTTTTTTTTTAGGTAATAGTTTTAAGCACGATAATAAAAGTTGATTTGTTTTATTTATTTTTCTGATACATTGTTTTGTTTTATATTTCGAAGGGTAAGAGAAAGGGAGATATACAACACAAAATTTGGCCCTTCCTTTCTTCCTTTCTTTCTTTCTTCTTTCCTTCCTTCCTTCCTTCCTTTCTTTCTTCCTTTCTTCCTTCCTTCCTTTCTTCCTTCCTTCCTTCCTTCCTTCCTTTCTTTCTTCCTTTCTTCTTTCCTTCCTTCCTTTCTTCTTTCCTTCCTTCCTTTCTTTCTTCCTTTCTTCTTTCCTTCCTTCCTTTCTTCTTTTCTTCCTTCCTTTCTTTCTTCTTTCCTTCCTTCCTTCTTTCCTTTCTTCTCTCCTTCCTTCCTTTCTTCTTTCCTTCCTTTCTTCTTTTCTTCCTTCCTTCCTTTCTTCCTTTCTTTCTTTTCTTCCTTCCTTCATTCATTCATTAATTTCTTCTTTCCTTCCTTCCTTCCTTTCTTCTTTCCTTCATTTCTTCTTTCCTTCCTTTCTTCTTTCCTTCCTTCCTTTTTTCCTTCCTTTCTTTTCCTCCTTCCTTTCTTCTTTCCTTCCTTTCTTCCTTTCTTCATTCCTTCCTTCCTTCATTTATTCATCCATTCTTTAAGTACCTTCTCATTCCTTTCCGTTCCCTTTATCACTCCTTCTCTTCTTCCTCCTTTCATTCCTTCTTCCTTTTATTATTTCTCCTTTCCTTCGTCTTTCTTTCATTCTCTCCATTCCTCCATTCCTTCTTTCCTTTCCTCTCCTTCTCTTCCATCCTTTCCCTTTCTCTTACTTCACCTTCCCTTCTTTTCATTTCTCTTTCTTTTCCTTTCCTCTTTCTTTCCTTCTCTCTCTCTCCTATTTTTCCTTCCTTTCATTTCTCTTACTTTACATTCTCCTCCTTTTTCTATTTTTCTTCCTTTTCTCCTTTTCATTTGCCTCTCTTCCTTCTCCCTCTTTCCCTTTCCTCCTCTCTTCCTGTCTTCCTTTGCCTTCCCCTCTCTTCATCCCCTTCTCTTCCCCTCTCTTCCCATCAGTTACCCTTCACATTTCTATCCCTCCCTCCCTTCACCTTCATCTCCCATCATATTCTCTCCCTTTCCCTTCCTCTCCCTTCCCCTCCCTTCCTCCCTCATCCCATCTCTTATATACAGTTATCATTTCTTTAATTTCCCTTTCCCTCTCTCTCCCTTTCCCTCCCCTTCCCTTCCCTTCTTTTCCCTTCACATTTCCCCTTCATCTGTCATTTCATCTCTTCTCTCAGTACTTTCCTTTCCCTCCTCTTCCCTCCTCCCTTTCCCTTCCCTCCCTTTCCCTCCCTCCCCTCCACCTCAAATACAGTTCCCCACTTCCCTTCAACTGTCCTCAGAACCCCTCCTCTTCCCTTCCCTTCTCCTTCCCTTCCCCTTTCCTTTCCCTCCCTTTCCCTTACCCTTCCCTTCCCTCCCTCCTCACTACCCTCCACCTCAAATACCTGTCCCCACTTCTCTTCCTCTGTCCACAAAACCCCTCCTCTTCCCTCCCTTCCCTTCCCTTCCTTTCCCTACCTCCCCCTCCACACCAAACCCCTTATCTCCCCTCCCCTCCCTTCCCCTTCCCTTCCCTCCCTCCTCACTACCCTCCACCTCAAATACCTGTCCCCACTTCCCTTCCTCTGCCCTCAAAACCACTCCTCTTCCCTCCCTTCCCTTCCCTTCCCTACCTCCCCCTCAACTCCAAACCCCTTCTCTCCCCTCCCCTCCCTTCCCTTTCCTTTCCCTCCCTCCTCACTTCCCTCCACCTCAAATGCCTTTCAGCACCTCCCTTCCTCCGTCCCCAAAACCACTTCTCTTCCCTCCCTTCCCTTCCCTTCCCTCCCCCCCCTTCACCTCACTTCCTCTGGACTCATTCATCGCGACAGGAAAATTATTCACACCCGTTGTTTCCCTTTTTGTTTTCCCAATAGAAATCAATTTTCATTTGAAGTGATAGGATGCAACGAGAGAGAGAGAGAGAGAGAGAGGGAGAGGGAGAGGGGGAGGGAGGGGAAGAGTAGGAGAAAGAATGAATAGAAACAGGAAGGAAGGAAGGAAGGAGGGAGGGACGGGGGAGAGGTATGGGGTAGGAGGAGGAGGAGGAGAGGGGGAGAGAAAATGAGGAGGGGGTGGAGGGAAAAAGGGGGGGAGGGGTGGAGGAAAGTGGAGGGAACACGTCGGATTCGTTTGAACATTTTATTGGTTGGAGAGAGAGAGAGAGAGAGAGAGAGAGAGAGAGAGAGAGAGAGAGAGCAAAATTGCATCAAAGCATATACCATTAACGAAACAAATCAACACACACACACACACACACACACACACACACACACACACACACACACACACACACACACACACACACATTCACAATCACTACCTACCCTTTTTTTCAACCTTCACCCCGAACAAACACACACACACAAGCATTGACAAACGGAGACAGACAAACAGACCAAAACGGAAACGAGAAAAAAACAGAAATAAAACAGACTTGACAAACGAATCGACACACACACACACACACACACACACACACACGGAAACAAAAACACAGAGGGACAGAGACACACACAGACAAACAGAAACACACACACACACACACACACACAGACGCAATTAGCAAAACCGATACTGGCAGACGAAGAGAAACACACACACACACACACACACACACACACACACACACACACACACACACACACACACAAGTAGGACAAGAGCCATTCATTCCGGCCCAGCAAGCAGAAAGATAATGGGTTAGATAATTGACGTGGAGTGTTTCAAAAGGAGGCGGTGTGTTGCGGGTCTGGCGGCATCCCATGGACACACTTGTATTTCCGGCGTGTCTTGTGTGTTGCGTGTGTGGGAATGGAGGGGAGGAGGGGGTAAAGTTGTGTGTGTGTGGGGGGGGGGAGGGGGGGTTGTGCTGTGTTGTGTTGCGTGGATAGGAAGGGAGGGAAAGGGAGGGTAAGGTTTTGTGTGTGTGTGTGTGTTGTGTTGTGTTGTGCGAGTGAATGGTTGGTTAACTGATTGAATTGGTTGTTTGCTGACTAAATAAGTGACTGATTGACTGACTGATTGACTGACTGAATGACTGATAACCTAACTATTAACTCTCTGATATATTGACTGACGGGCTGACTTACTGACTTATGGATTGACTGACTGACTGACTGACTGATTGACTGACTGACTGACTGACTGATTGACTGACTGACTAACTGATAACCCAACTTTTAACTCTCTGATTTATTGACTGATGGCTTGACTGACTGACTGACTGACTGACTGACTGACTGATTGATTAAGTGAAAGAATGTATTTGCAACTAGCTGGCATTAACGTTATTATTATTATTATTATTATTATTATTATTATTATTATTATTATTATTATTATTATTATTGTTGTTGTTTTCATTATGCTCTGTAGTAATGAAGTCAAGTGTGCTCCTAATGTCCTTTCATGTAATCTCTTTTCATTCTTTTTTTTTTCCAGGTAAACGACTTTTTTTTTTTTTACTTTTTTTCTTACTTTTTTCCCCGGCAAACATTCACAAAGAATCAAAAGCTTAATAATACCTGAAAAAAAAACATAAAAAATAAAACACCTGTAAATATTCCCTTTGATGTGAAGAGAGGGAAAAAAATGGACGAATGTTTCTCTCTCTCTCTCTCTCTCTCTCTCTCTCTCTCTCTCTCTCTCTCTCTCTCTCTCTCTCTCTCTCTCTCTCTCTCTCTCTCTCTCTCTCTCTCTCTCTCTCTCTCTCTCTCTCTCTCTCTCTCTCTCTCTCTCTCTCTCTCTCTCTCTCAATGAGCATTTTTGAGGACTTTGTAATTAAAAAAACGCTTTTATGTTGGTGTTGTTTTTTTTATTTATTTGTATTCGTTTTTTCTTGTGTCCTTGAGAAATTCGAGAGAGAGAGAGAAAGAAACACACACACACACACACACACACACACACACACACACACACACACACACACACACACACACACACACACACACA